>NC_067399.1:127728568-128032943 GCF_016432865.1 Antechinus flavipes | reverse complement strand
TATGAATAGAACAAGAGCTTTCACTCTCTAGAGAAGAGCCATACCAGAGAAATGATGTTCAACAAAATTCTAATTCTGATCACAGCTTACAAAAGCACTTTATCTTTGCATGCCTTTGAAGTCAGGGTGGATATTGTCTCGATCTTCCCACCAAATGGCTTGAAAATGTGCCATCCTGCTTAGCATTTTGAGTATATTGCTGGGCTTCTGGGACATATACTGAGGCTGACCACTTATAAGTCATAAGATCACAGAGAATTCATAACTGTGGTGCTGTGAGGTTTCATTAATTGATATGTAAAATATGTGATGTTCTCCTGCTGAAAAATTTCCTCCCAAACTGTGAAGAATTTTTTTTTTATTGTCAGCAGTGAAGAGAAGAGCAGGTGGGAAAATGTGCCATACAACACAGTTCAAAAATTTCCACTATATATAAATAGAAATATATAGATTTATACACATATATGTATGTATTATATATATAATATAAAGTATTGACATAGTAAGTTTATGCATTGTGTATATGTATCTGTGCATATAAGTGTGTATTTAGCATTTATATAGTAAATACATACAAAATTATATTTATGTATAATAATTAAATATCTATATATAACATATATAGTAAGTCTGTTTTCTATAGATATATAAAATGTATATAAGCACTAATATTATATATATACACATATATATGTAATATATAGCAAATATTTATATATTGCATGGGTGTATATGTGTGCATGATTCCCACATGCAAGTATATATACATTTATAAGTATATACACATGCACATATATGTTTATGCATATGTACATACAAATGTTCCTGTAGTTTAACACACATGCACACACACATATGTGCATATATATATATGCTTATATATATATATAAGTTTACTTTTCTTTAATGTTTTTAAGATTTGCAAAATATTTTCCTCACAATAGCTCTGAAATGTAGGTTCTTCGAATATTATTAATGCCATTTTGCAAAGGGGATGAGTTAAGTTCCAGAGAACTTAAATGACTCAGTTTCCTTGCTGTTCCTCAAATTTGAGACTCTATCTCAGGGTTGAACTTTTTCACAAGCTTTCCTTGAGGTCTTGACCTCTTCCCCCTCACCCAATTTCTTCTTCCTAGCTTCCTTCAGATTTCAACTTAAGTCCCAGTTCTTTTTAATCTTAACTGCCTTCCTTCTGAGATTATATCTAACTTGTCTAGAATATTCTCTATATCTTTTTTTTGTATATAATTATTTTATCTTGTATATAAGCCACACAGTCAAGAAATATTTATTACATGCTTAGTATGTTCTAAGTACTGTACTAAGGACTGGGGATACATAAAGGGATAAAACATTCCTCACCCTGAAGAAGCTCACAATATAATAGGGAAAATGGATAAATAGGCAATTATTAACAGAGGAAAGGCACTAGGATGAAGAGGAGTTGGGAAAGGCTTCCTGCAGTATGTAGGAATTTATCTGGGTCTTAAAAGGAAGTCAAGGAAGGCAATAAGTAAGGTTGAGGAAGGAGCGTGTTCTAAGCATGGCCTACAGTAAGATAAAATGCCTGAAACTGCGAAATTGGCCAGAGACCAATGTCACTATATAGAAAAGTACATGATGGAGGGTAAGGGAGGTATAGGAGTAAGATATGAGAATCCTGGACAGGTAGGAAGTGGCTAAGTTATGAAGGGCTTTGTTTGCCAAACAGACTAATTTGTTTTTAATCCTAGAGGAGATAGGGAAATAATTGGACTTGGTAGGGGTGCTGATATAGTCAGACCTGTGCTTTAGGAAAGTTATTTTAGTGGTTGAATGGAAGATGTACTGCTGTGGGGAGAACCTTGAGACAGGTAGACCCACAAGCAGGTTATTATAATACTCCAATTATGAGCTGATGTAGGCCTTCCAGCATTACACAGTAATTTCTTCCATACTGCAATTTTTTCCTATCATTGTTACAATATATCACAGATAAGCAAAATAAATTAAATGGAAATTTTTAGGGAGTTTGGTGGAAGCCAAAGATGATATCCAAAGACTAGCAGACATGCACAAAAAGTTTAGAAATTCAGAAATATATAAAATTTGTGTTTAGTATTACATGATATCAGCATGTTATCTTTTAACACCATAATAATTCAGGCTTCTGTGGTATGGAGGTAGAGCCAACATTTTTTACATGGATTTCCCAGATTTGGGGTATACTGGGCCCCTAATCCCTATGATGTAGAAGGGATTACTATATTTGAGGATATGAAAAGAAATGTTGTAACGACAGGTACAAGTGACAGCCAAGTAGTTGATTGCTTCTTACACTTGATCTTTTATACAGATTCACAACACGACTCCTATTTTCCCTTTCTCTCTACTTATACCACTCTAGTTCATGCCCCATGCCACCTTTTACCTGGACTATCACAGCAACTTTCTCATCGATCTTCCTGCCTCAACAATCTCCCTACTCCAATTTTACTCTTCTCAGCTGCCAAAGAGATTTTTTTCTAAAGCTGACCTTGTCTCCTCTCAAACTCCAGTAGTTGCCTATTACCTCAAGGATTAAATAGAAAGGCCTCTGTTTGGCATTTAAATCTCTTCACTACTTTTACCCTTCTTGCCTTTCCAATTTCCCTTTATGAACTCTATGATACGCTTGATCTCCTGTCTTCCTGTCTTTTCTCTGGCTGTCTCCTATGCCTAGAATGTTCTGCAATTTCAGCCCTATTTATTAGTTTCCCTAGCTTCTTTAAGACTCAGCTCAAATCTCATCTTCTACAAGAGAACTCTTCTAGCTTTTAATGCTAGTGCCTTCATTTCTAAGAGCCCCTTCTATCTGCTATGTATGAGTAGGTATACAGAGACAGAAAGCTATTGATTTAGATATTTTGATATATTCATATATCAAATTACATTATATCTGGCTTTTATAGTTAATACTGATAAATTAAAATATGTACATTTCAATATATCATTGTCTCTATAAATCTATATATCTATGCATTAACATAATGATCTATCTTTTGTTGTTGTAATTCTGTCGGTTCAGTCATGTCTAACTCTTTATGACCCCATTTGGATTTTTCTTGGCAAAGATATTCCATCAGGTTATCATTTTCTCCTCCTACATTTTAAAGATGAGAAAACTGAGGCAAACTGGTTAAGTGGCTTGCCCAGGGTAACACAGCTACTATGGGGGGCCAGATTTAAACTCAGAAAGATGAGTCTTCCTGATTTCTGGGCCAGCACTCCATCCGCTGTACCTTTGGTATGTAGCTATTTAATGCTGTCTCTGGTGCAGAATGCTAGTTATTTTGTCTTTCTTTGTATTCCCAGTAGAACAGTGTCTGGCATATAGACAGTGCACAAATACATGTTAACTCATTTGAATGTTTGAAGGCACCAATGGACTACAACGTTCTGCTGAAGATAGAGCTTATAGCAACAGTTTTTCTTGCAGTACATATTATTTTATCCAGTTGGAGAGGCTAACTAAAAAGACTGGTGCACAATGTTTGACATACGTCAACCATGAGTCAAAAGACAAGTATAATCTATGAGACTCTTAATCAGTTTGAGATTCTTCAACTATTGATCTATAATAGAATTGATCAAGAATGTTGTCTAATCATTCTTACTGAGGGAAGTCAACATTTCTTGATTTGGGTTGATAAAAGAAAATATCCAAATTAAGCTTAAAGGACATATAAAGAAGGAGTCTATTGACATCCAGCAAAAGAACTGATAAATAAAAGCATGTATAGAAAAAATTTACACACACACACACACATCTGTATTATACCTACTTATATCTAATGATAGCCATCTTTTCATGAGAGGAAATAAAAAAGGGGGAAATTACATAATTTTGTATTATATTTGAAAGCAATAATAAATTATGCATAGTAGATTTGCAGTTTCATGTGGAATAATACTTTTATTGTACTATATTATGGAAATTCTTATTAATTCCATAGGTTAAAAACATTATAAAGGGGACCCATAGATTTAAGCTCAAGCACACTTTTGGTATAGTATGATCACTGGAAGAGAATACAGGAAAAGTAAAGCTTCAGTCTTTGAGGGAAGTGAGTGGAACATATAAAGTTTGCGATTGCTCTTATTCAGTTATTCAAGGCTTTGTGATATCATGGACTTATATCCATGAGGTTTTCTTAGTAACAATACTGGAGTAGTTTGCTGTTTCTTTCTTGTAGGGCAAACAGGCATTTTGTGACTTAGTTACATAGATAGGAAGTTCCACAGCTGCATTTGAACTCAGGTATTCCCGATTCCAAGCCTAGAACTGTCCACTAAACCACCTAGCTGCTTAAACTATAGGGGCAGCTAGGTGGCTCAGTGGATAGAGCACAAGCCCTGAATTCAGAAGGATCTGAGTTCAAATCTAGAGTCAGAGACTTAATACTTCCTAGTTGTGTGACCCTGGACAAGTCACTTAACCCCATTTGCCTGGGGGCGGGGGGAGAGGAGGGGACACTATGAGATACAAGGTAGTATTGCTTATGTTAAAAGGAATGCTAGTTACCAGGCTAAATGGCAAATAAGGATGTCACTAGAAACTAGATGAAGGGCAAGATGATAAATAATGAAGGTAGTATGTATAATAGAAAGAAAAGTCAATCTGAAGTCAGAAGGCACAGCTTCAAATCCCAACTATATCCCAATTATGTGGACACTTGAATAAGTTGCAATCTCTTCAGGCATCAGATTTTCTATTTGTATAAGAATGAGTTTGACTAATACGTTCTAAATAACTTCTAAGTCTTTCTTTTTAGCTCTAGATTTCCATGTTTCAGATCATAGATTCATTATTATAAAGCTGAAGTGATTCTTATCTAACAAATAAGGAAACTGAGGTACAAAGGGACTGTGACTTTCCAGAGCAGTATTCTCAAGGGAGATAGCTACTATAGTCATGTTTTCCTTCTATATCTTTTTAAATTCTTCTGTGTCTTGCTATGGCTTCTCTGACTGTAGGATACATGCAAGAATCCCTTGCATATTTATAGTAATAGAAACAATCACTTCTAGTATTCCAGTGTGCCAAGGGGAAGGCAGGTTTTTTGACTATAAGATGAGATGAATATAGATAGATGCAACTGATGGCTGCCTGACTGAGGCTTCCCATTGAGGGCATTTCCCTTCCTCTAAGGCCAAATATGCTTTATAGGTACCAGTTCTTGACACCCATTTACAAGTATGCATAGCTGCTTTATTTATTAGCTAGTGCTTAGATGAAAAATAAGCAAGATTACTCAGGCATGGAAATTATGCATTGGACCCTCTGCCTTGCTATTCATTTATGTGTTGAGTCCTTAAAGAAATTACTTACAGATTTACAAATCTCTCTCAAAACCATATGCCCACCATTTCCCCCTTTTTTATCTTCAGAGGTACAAAATTTCATCACTAAGTCTTTAACATATCACCAAATTAATACTTTATTTATTCAGTGCTGCTAAACACACCACCACCTGAAAGAGAAGCCCTATAATTTATTTAAGAGCTTCTCAATTACAAGTAGAGATGAAAAAATAAATTTAAAAAGGCTGGTAGATAGGAAAATAATTCAGCAGGCATCACCCAGTAAAGGACCAATATAAACTGACCAATTTAATTTCAATACATGTCTATGAGTCCCTATGAAGTACCTAGTATGGTGCTTCTTATGTTTCTGAGGCTTGGGAGTCAGGAAGACTACTTTTCTGGAGGTCAAATCCTGCCTCAGATACTTACTGGCTTTTTCATCTGGGCAAGTCTCTTAACACTGTCTCAGTTTTTTTTTTTTAATCTACACAAAATGCTTGACAAGAAAATGGCAACCAAGAAGCCTCAAATGGGGTCACAAAGAGTCATTCATGACTGAAATATTCTTCTATGTGTTCTATTATATCCACACAGTGGGTCTCACTGTGACCATGTGTAATTAATGCAAATCAACAAAGCATTTATTAAGTATCCACGTTCAGCCACTTTGCTAAGCACTGGGTAGTATGGATAGGTAATTGAGGTATTACTCTCTTCACTGCATGAAGGCTGACTGAACTCAGATGACTTATGCATAGTTACTCAACTAGTCAGTGTCAAAGGTAGGATTATAGTTCAGTTATTACTGAATCCAAGTTTTCCCCTTGCTTATGCTAAACCAAGCTGCTTCTTTAACCATGAAAATGCCCTGTTCATGATGAGTTTTTAGTTTCTGTGGGGTTTTTAAAAATTTTTTTTGGTGGGGGGTACTCAATATGAGGCTGATATTAAAAAGTACACAAAACAGTCGAGTATTACAATATATAATAAAAAAATAAAGACAAATCTGATAGAAAACAAGATAAGGGAAAAAATTAGAATTGAAGACCAAATGTGTCACAACAGAAATGAGAGCAGAATTATGATTTCTGAGGTAGTCTAGCTGTTTACAGATCCCCCCAAATACTGACTCCTTAGATGTCAGGGTTGACCCCTTCTTCCCTTGGGAAGATGATTCCATCCTTCAAAGAGACATGTCTGATAAATAGAAACCCCTTTTCTTCTTTACAGAAATGTCCCCAGAATTTCAGGCCTCTTGTCTCTGCCTCTGAACTTGATGGGGAAATCTAGTTTGATAGGCTCCAGCTATGGGCTACACACAAAGCATTATTTGAAAATAGTGACAGAAAAGGAATGCAGAATTTAGTGGTGGTGGAGGAATAAGGTTAGTTAAGATATAAGACAAAATGTTGCTAAAGAAGGGCTTCTAGATTTTTTGCTGAGTGGGAGTTGCTATCTCATCTCAATCATGATTAACAAGAGGATGTCAGAGGTTGCCCGTGGATTCTGTGGGGCTGCTCCAGGACAGGAGCTGGCATAAAGAAGAGTAGACTGGGCAGACAGTGTTGATTATGGAGGTTCTGCTTCCTTCGCTATTACTACCACTCAGAGAAAGGATGTATTTTCTGGCACTCAATCTAAAAAAGTATTCTGCTGGGAAAACCGATTTCAAATGCAAAACAACAACAAAAGAGAATCCAACCAAATTCAGAGACTAATATAATTATGCTAAGATACACACCAGTTCTCCCTCTCTCTCTTTAAATGAAACAAATGGATTTTTTCCCCATTTAGTCTGTTGGATTTGCAAATGCTTTTTAAAAATAACCCTCGAGACTGCTGGAAACCACATCTTCAGGAAAGACAATATTAACATCACTTCTTCATGGCTGTCATCAAATAGTATTTACTGTGTTCAAACATGCACATTCCTGGGCTCAGCTGCTGTTTGAGACAGCACTTAAACAGAGGAGCAAACCCCATGCCTTCCAAGAATGTTTTAGGGAAACTCCCTCCACCCCGAATGAAGATTGGCACCATTGCTGCAATGCCTAGTCATAGAGAGTTGCCTGGAGCAATGGAGAGAAAATAGCTTGACTATGGTCAAATAGATATTCTGTGTGAGGAGCAGGCCTTGAATCTAAGTTTTCTTGAGTCTGAAACAAGCCTTCTAACCACTATACAACACTACCTCATGTTTCAGAATTTTACCATTTAAAAAAGGCTACCATCTATTTTCAGGAAAAGGAAGAAATCTCTCCTTGATCTACTGAAAAAGAACTCCATATAATTACTCCTTATTCCAATAAAAGAGAAAGATCAATCATTCCCATTATATGAACCAAAGTAAATCAGTAAATCCAAAAGGGGATGTTGAGGCTTACAAAATGCTTTAAAATATTATGTCTTATTATACCTACAAAGATTCTACTTGCTATTGTTGTTGTTTATTTGCGACCACTCCTTGTGATCCCATTTGGGATTTTCTTGGCAAAGCTTCTGGAGAGACTTACTATTTCCTTCTCCAAATCATTTTACAGATGAGGAAATTGAAACAAACAAGATTAAGTGACTTGTCCAGGGTCACACAGCTAATAAGAGTCTGAAATTAGGTTTGAAATTGGGAAAATGAATTTTTTTTGGCTCCAAGGCCAGCTCTCTAACCACTGCACCATCTAGTTGTCCCCAGAGCTATTATTATTATACTCTTTATGCAGATGAGGGAATAGAAGCAGAGAATGGACTTAGCAATATTGTACAATTAGAAAATTGACTTAGGATCCAAATGTAAATTTTAATATTCATCTGAAAGATTATAAATACAACATCATCTCTCCCTCATTACTGAGTTTTAGGATGAAAAATGATGGTACTAATAATATTTTTTGAATCCCACAGAACCTTTTCTTATTTTTTAACTATTACAGTTAGTCTTACCTATTCCTTAATTGTAACTTCCTTTGCCATACCTCAAATGATGTCTCAATTAATTTCAAGTTAAGACACATGTATGAAATGTCTGTTATGCAAAATTCCCCTTGAAGACCTAATAGCAATGGACTCATTACTTCCCAAAGAACCCATTTTTTTATTAGTACCAAATTCTGAGAATTAGTCTGAATTTATCTTTATATAACTTCTATTCACTGTCCCTCATTCTATCCTTTGAAGCCAAGTAGAAATAATTTTTTAAAAGACTAATGCTTTCCCATGTGACAATTTAAATACTTGGAAGACAGCTGTCATGTCCTTTCTCCTAAGAACTAATTCCTTTTTCAAAGCCTTTTTGCCTTTCTACCTACAGCTATAGGCTAAAAACTTTAGTCCCTTCAATGAATCATTTTATGGCATAGTTTCTCTCACTAAGGTGGTCCCTTTGATTATATGCACTACTTTGGATTTATGTCTATATGTGTCGATGTCATTTTTAAAATCTGAAGTTTTATGAAAGACAAGCATTTTTTAAAAGTGAAATTTATAATAGAGGTATAAGGACGTTAAGCCACCTAGTACAATTTCATTATTCTACAAATGGACAAACTGAGGCTCAAAGACTTAAAAGAGTTGGCCAAGGACAAACAAGTGTATTATCATGGAATGAGTATCCACTAATGTCTCACTCCAAAGTTTCAGTATATCCTCATGACCAAGCATGGAGATAATTTCAGTCTTTGTCAGTAGATGAAAATCCCTTGTTTATAAAATTTCTGACCTTTGAAAAATCTAAGCATTATTACCAATTATTATTATTATTATATTGTAAGGTGGTAGCAAGTAGTATTATTCTCTACACTTTCAACAGGGAGAGAGTGAAGTACAGAGGATTATTCAAAATAGAACCTAGCAATAGGAAATAAGCAATTTATTCCCATGCTATCCAAACACCTATTTGAGTTTTAATTCATTTCTCATCTAAATTATCACTTAAAGAGGCCAAAATTTGCTACTATCCTTGATTTCAGTGCAATAATTTAAGCTTGTCTGTTAAACTGCCCAAAAAAAGGTCATCTTTATTTGATATACTAATGGTAAAATGATTGGGCATCTATTTATTGGGACATCTACGGGGTAAAAAAAACATACTGTCACTAAAGAAATTAAAGAAAAAGAAAAAAGAAGAGAATATGAAGATGACTTCATTGCATGACCATGAACATTGGTGCTTTTAATTTCTTTCAACTAATGAAAAGACTACAGCTCCATATATGTCATTGGTGCTTTCCAAATTACATCCAGATCATGCTGTTTGCACTTTTAATTTGGCGAGACCCACTGGCAGCAGTGAGCTTGCAATGGGGGAGGACTTCTAATTTATGTAAAGCATTACTGAAAATGATCTATACGACAGTTTGATATAAAAAGCTAAATGCAAGTCATTACTCACTGAAGATAATTTGAAACAGTATCGTGTCAAGGGAGACATTAGATTATAGAGGATAAAAAGTAGGAACAGGTATTCAGATATTTAGTTGTATTTGCATAATCATGTAAAGTATGTTGTGTTGTTCTCTGGGGTCCAACTAGCAAGACAAAAAGTAGAAGAGTGCTTTGACAACCAAGAAATGTATCAACAAATAAAGTAACATATTTGCACATATATACATACATATATGAAAATAAACATACATGCAAATATCCTTCATAAAAACTACTGTAACTCAAACTTTTAAGAGAAAAAAAGAATGTTAATTAATTATTTCACTTGAGACTCATCTATCCCTTCTCTAAGAGATAGAGACATAATATTTCTTCTTTTCTACACATATAAATAATGTATTCTGGTTATTGCCAAGGGAGTTATAGACACCTCAAGGTCATTTTGGCAGCCAGATGCTGCAGGAAGATGAGGTGTTCCCCATGGCTGGTACATTCATCTTCCCTTCCCAGTCACCAGGGTTACCTGACTCAGCACAACTCTTCCATCAGCACAACTGAGATTAGACCAAACCAAAAGAACATGAATAGCGTTCATCAGAGACATTCTAAGGCAGTGTGAGTTCATCTAACACCAGAAAAATGAAACACCAAAATTACTTTAAACAAGTCCTTTAGGAGTCAGGGACTATATATACCTGATTCTACACAGAAAAAAAAATATTAATAAAGGCATTCAAACAAGTATGATGATCTCCAATATTTTGGAATGAAAAGATTATTAATTCATGGAAACTGACGGGAAGGGAACATATGCATATGTAGTCCAATCCCCATATTTATTAATTCATTCTGAATTTTATTCTTAGTGCCATTTTCCTCATTCTTATTCCAACAGAATCTTGGACCCTGGGTTCTGAGAAATGAACTTTTACCATATCTTGTCTTCAACCAGACATCCATATCATCCTTAAGTTACTCCAAGCCAGAGTTTATCTTGATTTCCGGCAATTATATCTCCAATATTAAGTATAGTCCCTAGCATTTAATCAACACTTAATAATCAATATGTCATTAATAATAATAATGATGTATTCAGAACACTGACTCCATATTTGTTGGACATAACACTTCATCTCTCACACAGAGATTGTTGTTGTTTGTTTTGCATTCTCAAAGAGGACTACAATATTAGTTAGGCAATACCATAATATGCAAATGAATTGGATTTAAGTGAGAGAGGGCTGTGCAAAGTTACCTGTCTCCCTTTCCCTTCCACAGTCACCTAAGTCCACTCACAAGATACAGATCAAGATCACTGGCACTGAAGCAGTAAGTAGAGAGGCAAAAAGACTTTGACAAAGGAATTAGTTCTTAGGAGAAAGGAGTTTCAGTGCTAAGAATTCTACCATTATTTTACACCTGACTGCAATTCTATATTTCATCACAGTCCCCAGAAATTAATCATTCTATGTTTGTTTTACAGTGATATCATCTTTTAATATTAATCTACTACTCCATGGAATCGCTTGAAGTAAAGAAAATCACTTAAACAAATCATCACAATGACCACATTTGGCACTTTATACAATACAACAATCTACAAATAAATTAACCATTTCTCCATCAAAGGAAGGAAGTGTGTATCATCATACAGAATAAAAGTTCGACCACTTTTTTAAAATAAAGAAACTAAAGCACAAAAAGGTTATGTGATTTGTACAATATCACATTGGTAGTAAATAACATAATCAGGATTCATAGTAGAGTCTCTTCTCTCCAAATTTAATGCTTTTTCTACTGACTTTTGTGCAGTGAGTATGATCTATTTGAAAGAGTACAAAGACTAGGAGTCAAGAGACTTTGGAACAAAACATTATCCCTAGTTAAAATAGCCAGTCAAATTAAAACCATCAATATCCTACTGGCAAGGAGAAGAAGAATCCTATAAACATATCCAGGAAGAATAGCAGAGTTTCCTCCATTGGGGATTTACCCCAATGGGTTTTCCCCCCATTTGTTATGTGTACAACAGGAAGTGAAGTGTGTGTGATGCACAGTGATATATCAAAAGCCCCAGTTCCCAAATAAGGCAGATTCATAAGTATAGTGGAGGTCAACAGTATGGAGGTGACCCTGGATTCTCAAACACTATTCCAGGAGAACATAATATTTTGCATGTCTTTTCAAATTTGAAAAGCTTCAAGTATAGAACTAGTGACAGATCCTCCTACTATCTAGCCAGCCTGGCTAAGTGCAGAGGGAGTCACCTGGGGACCAGGTACTGAAATCCATTGGCCACAGAGACTCATAATTGTATTATAAGATACCTATAAGGTTATAATAGACATTGGAGGAGGGAATATCCATGCATAGGGATAAAAATCACAGATCTAAAATACGATGGAAGATTTATCAACAAATTATTTATTTTATATTGTGTTTATTTTTAATAATTTTGCTTTATGAATCATGTTGGGAGAGAAAAAATCAGAGCAAAAGGGGAAAAACATGGGAGAGATTAAAAACAGAAAAAAGTGAATATAGCATGTTGATTTACATTCAATCTCCTTAGTTCTTTTTCTGGATGCAGATGGCATTTTCTGAACAAAGTTATCGATGAATTACTTGATCTTTTTTGAAGAACACCCCCTATTTGACTATATATTTAGCTATGTTTTAAGATTTCAAAGATTCATTATAGCATACCTATAGTCTCTCCCTCATTCCCTCTCTCACTCTCTCCTCCCCCTTTTCTTTTTTTCTCTCTCCTATATTTCATCTTATTTATATTCTCCAGTTATGCATCATGGAATTTTAAATGATCAAACATGAAAGGAAAATACGGTAATTTCTCTTTACACATGTTCTATTTGTAAACAACACCAAAAGGTTTAAAGAGGCTATTAAGTTTGCATAAAACCCCTCAAAACCTGCTGATTTTCCTTTAGCAGACTCCTTACCCTCCCTCTTACCTATCCAGAAGAGTAGGGAGAATGGTTTGATGTAGTATTTGAGCCAGCTTAGATGACAACGAAGAGGAGTTAAAATCCATTACAAGCCAATTACATCTGTCAGCTGAAGCACTGGGCTTTCACCAGTGAACATCAGCATTTAATCCATAAAGGGGAACTAATGAGATATTTGAAAATGGAATCCACGCATCAGTAAATTAGGAGAGATTTTGCTGGGATTAATGAACTGCTGGAATGTTGTCAACATACTAGAAAGCTCTTTTCTTTGGATTAGTTTACTGATCAAAAGAAGCAACTTCACCTTTTTTGGAATTGTTTATTACTATTACTATTATTATTTAACTTGGCTTTGATACTGTGAAGCTTTTGTTTATCTTTTTCTTTTGAGACTTCTTTACTGAAGAGACTTTTTTCCAGCAATAACCAGACTTAGTCCTATAAAGAGGTCATGAGAGAGAGCAGAGTATAGTGCGTAGAAGGTTGGCATCGGAGTCAGGAAGAACTGAACTGAAATATAGCTTCTGACACATAATATTGTATGAGTGTAGACAAAATACTTTTCTATCAGTGCTCTAGGAAATCTTTAAGAATATAAATTACAAGTTTGTTGATTATTTCCCAAAGTGAAAAGTAGAAAAGATAGGAATTTCTATAACAGAAGTTCTCTCTACCAATGAAATCAGAGGTCCAAAGATTCACGTACTCTTAAAACAAAAGGTTTTTTGGGAGTTTTAATACATTATTACTCTGTATTTCTATCTCTGTCTCTATTTTTATTTTTCCATCTCTCTCTATCTGCATCTCTATATGAGAGTGTATACTTAGCCATACTTCAAGATTTCAAAGATCTGTGATTGCATACACACACACACACACACACACACACACATACACACACACACATACACATATAGTTACTCACTGCAATAACTCCCAGATACCTGGACTCCTTTCACCAATATCTATCTATCTATCTATTATCTATCTATACCTATGACAATTACTCAATGCCTCTAATATTCATAATTTGTTGAATAACCTTCTGCAGGCTACTTTTATCTCTAGTACATCTCACATAAAGTTTCTTAAATTGAAAGTATTTTGCTATATTATTGTTGTTTAGTGATTTCAATTGTGTCTAACTTTTTGTGACCTCTTTTGGTGTTTTCTTGGCCAAGATACTGGAATGGCTTGCCATTCCCTTCTCTAGCATGTTTTACAGATGAGGAAACTAAGGCAAACTGGATTAATGACTTGCCCAGGGTCACACAGCTACTAAGGATCTGACACCAGTTCTGAACCCAGGAAAATGAATTTTTCCAATTGCAGATTCAGTGTTTTGTTCATTTATCTATCCATAATATCATTAATACTATATAAACTGAGTTACCCTAAATCATTTAAATCCTCAATATAATACTTTTCAGAATAGTGGTGAGCCCTCGTGATAGGTCAAAAGCATTAGGAGGAATTGAATATAATAAAATGGTTTTCTAAACTGGCACGAGGCATTATACTTTAAGTATAAGTGTAATGTGATTATAATTGACATTGATATAGTGTTTTAAGGTTTACAAGGCACTTTTGCATACATTATCTCATTTGATGCTTATAATGACCCAATGATTTAAATGTTACAGATATATCATTATGACCATTTTACAAATGAGGCAACTAAGATGAGAAGTTTAAGTGATGTGCCTAGCCTTAGACAGCTATTAAGTATATGAAGCAGAATTTAAAACCATGTTTTCTCCAAGTCCAGGATTGTATTATATGTGTATGTGTATGTGTATCTGTGTGTATATACACACATATTCATACAATATTTGATTCAGCTTCTGATTATGCTTTATAGCATCCAACAAAACTGAGTTTCTTATCAACTGAGAGAATAACTTCCAACATTCTATTAAGAAATTTAACTGTGGTTGCAACATTCTTGATATGGTGCATTACAGTTCTCAGCCACTATAATGTTATTTTTTTTCAGTGTGTAAAGAAAAAAGAAAATGCCTATCCTCAGCAGGAAGAATTCATCTCTGCTCATTATAAAAAGAGAGGAGAAAAACCATGACTTTTTCTACAGATTAAAATGGTACTAGACATTCTTACTCATTTATAATCAGTGATATATTCTTTTAATGCCTCAAAAGACCATTGAAAAAATAACAATTTAGCATAATACATTCAATACTCAAAGAATCCTGCTTCTACCCATTTCAGAAAAAAATCAGCTATTTCATAATCTTTTTGTCCTTTCAATATCAGTATGAATTTTGTGAGAGAAAATTTTCATACTATACTATAGATTTCATATTAGGTGAAAAATAGAGCTGAAAATCCCAAATAAATACTTCCCTTCATGCTGAATTGTGAAAACTACTTTCTTTAAGATGGTGGTTATGCTTTTCCTGTTTAATGGCAATGTTGGATTCCAGTTGGGAGTAAGAATGGAAAGCATAGAATCAAAGAATGATGATTAAAGATAATATTATCCCCTTCATTCTGTACATGATGTACTTTCAACCTATGCTACATAAATGACTTGAACCAAACCACACAGCAAATTAATGTCAGACTCAGGACCAGTAGCTAGTATCCATTTTCCAATAATAGCACTAATCAACTCTTAGAGGGGAAAAGTGAATTCATTCAATGAATCTTTCAGTAAATATTGATCAAGAACTTATGATGTAAAAAGACAACAACGAACTGAAATCTCTCAGGAATTTTGGAAATTATTACAGCCACTTCACTATCTTCTAGAGATTCTCTTTAACTATTGAATTGATTCATTGAACTATATCTCCCAACTTATCCTCTAATAATTATACCTGACATCAGAAGAAGTCAAGGCATATGATATGTTTAACAAATGAATGCTATGATCAACAAAAAGACCAGAATTGACTGGCAAAGCACTACTCCTAAAATATGTTGATGTCTTTGGCAATAGAAGAGAGTTTCTTATAATATTCATATTTTTAGACATCATTTTCATGATGGAATTTATGAGCTAAGCATGTCAGTTCACATAATTCCCCAAAATATACAACTTCCAGGGTTACAAAAAGTTTCTGTAGAATAAGTCAGATAATTATAAATCCTTCTGGGCTAAGGACTGGATTTTGTTGGTCTTTGTATTTTCAGTGTATAGGACATGCCCCCATAATGCATGCCCTCAAACAAATCAATTGATAAATCAACAAGCACTTATCAAGTTCTTACTAAGTGCAAAGAACTATGTTAGGTACTATGTCTATAAAGACAAAAATAAATTATTTCATGCAAATATTCTATAAAGGGAATCACCAGCTACATCAATATAATCTCTATGCATATATACATACACATATTATACAATGCATACTCGTATGATATAAACACACATGCATTTATATTGAAGACATATACAAAATAACTATAAAGCATTGTGGAGGGAGCTATTAGCCACTTGGGAAATCAGAAAAATCCTCAGAGAGTCTTGTTTGAGTAAAACTTTGAAGAAAAATAAATATTTTAAAGTAAAGGTGAGGATAAATCAGACTTTTAATAAATAATTTATTGATATGACTTGTGAGTGTCCCTTATCCTTGGCTGAGCATAAAGATTCTCTGGTTGTACCTATTTCACAGACCAAAATTGTCTCAAGTATAGTTCATAAGGTCTGAATCGTGCATTTTATTTCATACCAGTCAACCAGATGACACACTTAGTTCATTTGCTGTTATTATTGAGTCCTTTTAGTCATCTTCTACTCTGTGCACTTCTCTCCCTCATTTGGAGTTTTCTTGCTTAGAAAAAAATGATGGAGTAGTTTCCCTATGTCCTTCTTCAGCTCATTTTACAGATTTGGAAACTGAAGCAAAAAGAGTTACATGATTTGCCCAGAATCACACAGGTACTTAGTGTCTGAGGACAGATTGAACCTAGAAAGACTGATCTTCCTCACTACAGATCTGGCACTCTACCACCTAGCTGCCCATTTAGATCATAGCAAAAGAATTTAAATAATTAATAGTAAGTGTAAAAATATCTTACCATAAATTTTGGATTATTCCAAAAATATATATATATATATATACATTCAGTGAAAGACTATCATGAAGATCATATATGGAGTGGTTTTTTTTTTAATTTTTTATTGAAGCTTTTTTATTTTCAAAACATATGCAAGGATAATTTTTCAATATTGACCACTGCAAAACCTTGTATTCCAATTTCCCCCCACTTTCCCTTGCCCTCTCTCCTAGATGGCTACTAATCCAATATATGTTAAACGTGGTAAAAATATATGTAAATCTATTATAAGCATACATATTTATACAATTATCTTGCTATACAAGAAAAATCAGATCAAAAAGGAAGAAAAGTGAGAAATAAAATAAAATTCAAGCAAACAACAAAAGAAGTGAAAATGCTATGTTGTGATTTACACTCAGTTCCCACAGTCTTCTCTCTGGGTGTAGTTGGCTCTCTTCATCACAAGATCACTGGAATTGGTCTGAATCATCTCATTGTTGAGAAGAGCCATGTGCATCAGAATTGATTGTTGCATAATCTTGCTGTTGCTGTGTACAATGATCTCCTGCTTCTGCTCATTTCACTTAGCATCAGTTCATGTAAGTCTCTCCAGGCCTCTTTGAAATCATTCTGCTAATTGTTTCTTATAGAACAATAATATTCCATAACATTCATATACCATTAATATTACCATTCATATACTATTCATATACCTTATTCAGTCATTCTCCAACTGATAGGCATCCACTCAGTTTTTAATTTCTTTCCATTATAAATAAGGCTGCCACAAACATTTTTGCATATGTGGGTACATTTCCCTCCTTTACGATCTCTTTCAGACATAAACCAGTAGAGACACTGCTGGATCAAAGGGTATGCATGGTTTTTCAGCCCTTTGAGCATAGTTCCAAAGCGCTCTCCAGAATGGTTGGATCCCTTCATAGTTCCACCAACAATGTATTTAGTGTCCCATTTTTCCCATATCCCCTCCAACATTTATCATTATCTTTTACTGTCATGTTAGCCAATCTGAGAAGTGCGGAACGGTAACTCAGAGTTGTCTTAATTTGCATTACTCTGATCAATAGTGATTTAGAGAACCTTTTCATATGACTAGAAATGATTTCAATTTCTTCATACAAAAATTGTCTGTTCATATCCTTTGACCACTTATCAATTGGAGATTGGCTTGAATTCTTATAAATGTGAGTCAATTCTCTATGTATTTTAGAAATGAGGTCTTTATAAGAATCCTTGAATATAAAAATGTTTTCCCAATTTAGTGATTCACTTCTAATCTTGTCTGTATTAATTTGATTTGTACGAAAACTTTTTAGCTTAATATAATCAAAATTATGTATTTTCTGTTCAATAATGAGCTACAGTTCTTCTTTGGCCACAAATTCCTTCTTTCTCCACAGATCTGAGAGGTAAACTATCCTTGTTCTTTTATTTTTCTTATAATATCACTCTTTATGTCTAAATCATGAACCCATTTTGACCTTATCTTGATATATGATGTTAAGTGTGGGTTAATGAATAGTTTCTGCCATCCCAGTTTCCAATTTTCCCAGCAGTTTTATCAAATCACTTTATTTATCAATAAGTGAGTTCTTATCCCAAAAGCAGGAGTCTTTGGGTTTGTCAAACACTAGATGACTATAGACATTAACTATTTTGTCTTGGGAACTTAATCTATTCCACATATCGACTACCCTATTTCTTAACCAGTACCAAATGTTTTTGATGATCTCTGCTTTATAATATAGTTTTAGGTCTGGCACATCTAGGCTACCTTCACTGGCATTTTTTCCCATTAATTCCCTTGAAATTCCTGATCTTTTGTTCTTTCAATGAACTTTGTTAATATTTTTCCTAAATCTGTAAAATAATTTCTTGGGATTTTGATTGGTATGGTATTGAATAAGTAGATTAATTTAGGTAGGATTGTCATTTTTAATATTACTTTGGCTTACCCACACATGGGGTTTTTAATATATGGGTAATATGTGTAGCCAGGGAACTTCTGGGGGAAAAGGCACACACAGGGAACATGGACAACCAGGGTAAACACATGGAGAAGTAAACTAGGCCCTCATTGCTTAAGATTTCTTCTACTTATCACATTATGTTGCTTTTAGGTGGACCTGCTCCCTGCCAGGTTTGCTCACTGCCTCTTTGCCAATGTTACTACTCTTACCTGCCATCTTCTCCATATTGATATATATGGCCATTTAAAGCTGGTACTATTTTTGATTCCAACTGACCAATTCCAGTCACCTAATCCTTAAAACAAAGTTCTTTGATTAAACTGCTTTTATTAACTTTTTAAGCCATCTTAAGCCTGCAGGCAAGATTATGGTTCTCTCCCCAGGAATTCTCAGGCTTGTCAGACAGTATCAATGAAGATTTTTCCTCATTGATGTTTATATCAACCAATGGTTATGAAGATTTCTTGCTCTCATTCAGGCTAAACAATAGGAAATAAAAAAAAACTTATAACAAATGAGGTCTGCCTTTCAACTACTTCTTATATTCTTTAATTAAATGTTCCTCTTCTTCTGAACTCTTCTCAGCTGTTCTTAGCTTTTCGCTATTATACCTAAGTCGCTCTGTCTTGTCTTTACTTGAGTTCTCTGTTATATTCCATTATTGGGTTTCTTGATCCTACTGTCATTTAAGTCATGTTCAAAAAACCATTTTAGGATTTACAATGGCTCATCTCCTGGCTGAGACAACTACTTCCATAAATAGAGCTACTACTTCCATAAACAGAAAAGAGTTTAAGGGAAACTTGGGTAAGAAAATGTTTTAACCTCACACCATCAGTGTCTGTTTGCTGAATAATAATCATTATGCTGGCTATGAATTCTAGAAAGTGACTATATATAAATGCCAATTACCATACTGACTACAGAATTCTGAGTGACACCATTGGCCTTTCTTACTCTTTTTCCAAAACCACACTGCAGTCTGTATTTCTCACTTTCTAATCTCTCTCCACTGAACTGAATGCTACTATCCAGGGTTTCCTAAAAGTGTGAATGCAAAACTTTTTCAACAGCCTGTATTATAATATCTGCAAGGTTGGAAGATTTTCTTTTCCTTTTCTGTACTTCTGATGAGCTGAACATAGATTTCATTGGTGACTACAAAGGAAGATTTATCAGGTTCGAAAAACAGATACTAATTAATAATATGATTTCTACCCTTTTAACAAAAAGAGTATTATGTTTCATAATTTCAATTTAAAATTGTATTAGTCTCTCTCTCTCTCTCTCTCTATATATATATATATATGAAAAGTGTGTGTATATATATATATACACACACTTTTCATAGTAAATGTTTATTGATCAATGGATTGTCCTTATGATTGTCATTAAGTTAGAAACTTTTTTGATAATCTATAAGCTTAAATAATTCTAATTAAATGATATTTTTCTCTACCTCAAGCAAAATTATGTTTTTCTTAGGGTTCTTGGATTCCAAGTGTTTTATCATTCCTACTGGAAATATTCCTAGATATAAAGAGCATTGACTAATAACAGACTTGGCTATTAGAATGCCAATAACAATTCTTGGTGGAGAACAGTAGGTACTCTCTTCAATACTTCTTGAGTTTGTTAATAAAACTTCTGTTTGGCATTTAAAAGCCTTCATAGTCTAGCTTCCAGGCTTACTATATGTTACTCACAAAGTGCATAGTTGGCAACTATAGTATTTATATACCACTATAATGTGTGCAAAGACCTTTACATGTATAATCTCATGTTATCCTCGCAATAAAATTATGATGTTGATGTTATTGTTATCCTTATTTTATAGATGAAGAAATGGTTAATTAACTTGACCAAGCTTACATAATAAGCAAAGCACGATTTCAAATCAAGTTTTCCTGAACTCAAGTACTATCTACAGTGTTCTCTAGTTATCAATCTAGTCAAAGGGTTCTGCTTGCTGTTTCTTATACTTATAATACTGTTTTCTTGCTACTTATATCTCACCTCTTCACATAATTTTAGAGCCTGCACCACCTTTATCCTCATCTCTATTTTTTACAATTCCTAGTATATACCAAGAATCAGAGTTAAATACATCTTACAGGAAACTAATTCTGAACTCTAGCTGCTATCATTTTTTTCTATTTCATATGTTATTAGAAAGACATTTTGATTTTATTTAATTATGCTTATTTTCTTTCCTCTTATTAGAATGTGACCTCCTAGAATACTTAGGTTGTTTGATTTTTGACATTGCAGGCACAATATCCAGTACAGTTTAATACTGTTGAATGAATGAATCCTGTTAAAAAATATGGTTGATTTATAATACACATGAAATGTAGAATATATGAAAAAAATTACAATGCTTCCAATGATCTCATAATACTGCCAAAAATTCATACCAATATTAGTCTGTTTGATATTATTTGTTATAGAGGAACATCACTATTACCAATGAATCAAAAGTCATTGGGAATATGCTACATAAACAGCAAGGCAAAATATCTAAAATGATTAAAAAGACCAATGATGATAATGATAAAACAAATAATAACAATAATGAGAAAGGATATGGACTAATCAGTTAGAGCAAGTAATGGACCACCCATATACTATATTATTACCCACATAACCTGTGAGAAGACTTAGGAAATCTTCTGCATGTTGAGTAAATTCTTTATGGTACATTTATGGGAGAACATTATCAATAGTAAAATAAGATGAAGGGATGGGGATAGTTTGACATGTGTATCTAGGCCAACGATATAACTAGTCCTTAGGATTGTCAAAGTAAGGAAATAATATTGGCTATGTACTCCTTGCTGTAATATTTTAATTCTAGTGAAAGTTTTTATATTTTAAGTAAAATGGGGGGAAAATACTTTTTCTGAAAGGAAAGTCTTTGTCCCCTGTTAAAGAAATCTTAGGAATCAGCAAGCAGATGGAAGAAGTCTTTTTTGAGTAGATCAAGCATGTATTTTGGGGGACAGAAAGGCTCTCCCCACAAATACCATATATGTGACCACCTACTCCACCTACATGCCATTCTCATGGAACAAACTTTTTATTTCACCACATGTAATTTTCCAATTCTCCTATTTTCCACAATTAAGGAAATGGTTTACTGAAGTAATTTCCCACCTCCAGCATCTAAAATTAGATTGAGGGGGAAGAAGATGCTCTCTACCTCTACCAATATTTTCAACAAGAAAGAAAAATTATTTTGTCCCTTTCCAATCTCACAAATTTAATGCCTTTCCTGATTTATACATTTAAGATGGAAAAACCCACCATTTGCCATCTTAATGAAGAGTAACCTGAGATACTTTTCAATGCCATATCCTCAATTAAATTTTCTTTGCTTTTCAAACAAGATAAATGAGGGGAATCCAAACAATTTTTCATAGGTCAGAGATTTGGAACACCTGGTACAGCTGGGTTTGGTTAATAATTCAATAATGCCCCATTTATCTATCTCTCTATCTACCTATATATCTATGTGCACACACACATATAAAAAAATCTACCCCACCTATACACATACATACACACATATACATAGAGAATTACATGTATTTTTCCTCTTTAGATTTCCTTTTTCCTTTCGATTTCCTTTTCACAATGTTACTTACTTTTACAGAAATAATTAACAGATAAAAACAGTTAGTTTTAGTGTTAAAAAACAAAACAAAGCAGGGCACTGTGATTAGAATGCAAACAAATGATTTACAAACTTACTGGGCTGAATGATTTTCTTATTTATATTCTATATGCACATTTGTGTTTGTTCCTCTCCAGAACAGGAAATGATACATTTCTAGATTGATGTTCACACCCAGAATTTAAAAAATCATAGGACTCTAGACTCAATGAGTACTGACAGCCTCTTCTTGAAGACCTCCAATAAGTTTTATTCCTATTCTTCTATTTTGCATATGTGGAAACTGAGGTTTATAAATCTGTAGTGACTTGCCTGAGTTCTTATGTGTTAGAGAAAGATTTTGACAACTCAAGTCCTCGACTTCAGAGCTAGTATTCTTAAAGTATGAATATGCTTCTAAAATTGAAGAAGATGCCTTTCTTTTCTGGATTGGCTTAATCTTCTCAGCAGTATGTAGTACATGCATTATTTTTTTTTAATTTCCTTTGATTTGGATGTGATGTGTTCTCCTTCAGACTTGGACCAAATATGTCAATATTTTAATGGCTCAGTGATTTCACTGGCGTGCATGCTCAATCTGCTCTTATAGATCACAATTCATCTATGTCTTCTCATTAATATGACACCTGTTCACATTCTTCTATTGAGTGTTCACAAAGATACTTCAAAATGCCAGAGATCTTTCTCTGGTTTTATATGTATGTATGCATGCATGCATGCAAATACATATATGTATATAAATACATGCATGCATGTGTAAACACACATATCTATGTATACATATTGTCTTTTCATCATTGCATATTTTTTAGACAACTCCTATACATCGAGCTTTGATATTGTGGATGCAAAGAAAAGCCAAAGGTATTCCCTGGCCTCAGAGACTATATATAAGTAAACTATATATAAGATATATCCCTTACAGAGGGAAGGGATTAGGATTAAGATAGATTGCTAGATTCCACTTTAGGTGGGATGTTGGCTGATACTACCAGGAAGTCAAACAGACAGAATGTAGAGATGAAGAAGGAGAACATTACACACATAAAGAATGGCCAGTGAAAATGCCTCAAAATAGGAACAATCTCACTGAGGAACAACAAGGAGATGAGACTGTTGAATCACAGAGTACATGTTTTACAAGAAGTAATGTGACACGGTGGGAAAAAAAACACAAAAATTACAGGAACTGATATTTAAAATGACAATCTTCTTTATAATTCTGACTAATAATTATTATTTTATCAGTGCAATTGCTAGGGCCAACTGAAATCCATCAATTCTCTAGAGGTGAGACACTCTTGAAAGTTAGAGAACTCTTAGCATTGTTTGGGTAAACAAGTGTCTTCTGTCATGCTATTGCCACTCTTTAAACTTTCCTCTAACTTTGTAGTTCCTCCAACTTGATTTCTTTCTGAAGTCACTTTCTGAAGTTTCCTGCCTTCTACTTCCTATTCAAATATTAAGACAGGCTAGACCATCACATGGAGAAGAAATTTTCCAGAAAGAATCTGTATATTTTGAATTTATTAATCAACAATTATTTATTAAATACCTACGTTGTGCCAAGCTCTATGAGAGAGGCTGCTGAAAATGGAACAAAAATTAAATAGTCGTACGCCAGATATTTATGGTCTTTTAAGGGAGATGAAATAAAAATGTAGAAGTAAATTCAAGTAATTTTTATGGATAGGGTCGCTGGTAGCTGTTAGCAGCTAGAAAGGGTCCACTTTAAAATTGAAATATGAGCTGGGATTTGAAAGTATCTAGTGATTTTAAAAGGTGAAAGTAAGAAGAGAGTGTATTCAAGGCAGGAGGGTCAGGGTCCTTTGGAAGTTGAAACAATTTACTAAATCAAAATAGAAAAGATCTAATTGGAGTTAGCCTGAGAAAGCAAAATTTTGAGAAAAATAAAATAATCCAATAAGGAGTATGCTCATTCTATTTTTCCATTACATATATGCTTATAAGTCTGAACAAGGAACTTACTCCTAATTCAGCAGAATTGTGAAGAGGAGGAAAAAAATATTAAAATTAAAGGACATGCATGATCCTTCTTAAAGCCACAATTCACTTCTAACTTGGCAACTAAGTGCTTTTTTCCAGGGCGGGGAGGTGGAGAAGGAGAGAAATCCTTGGAGATAAAATATGAGTTTTTGTGCAATATGACAACAGGAGAAAATCAAAAGAAATTCTGTACCAGGAGAGATCAATACCTTATTACAAGAATCACTAAAAAGCAACTGGACAGAGCATTGGTAACTAAACTGGAAGGAACAATCTCCACAATGCCAGAAAGGATGGACAATAGACTTTCCTCCTTCTCTAATTTCTGTGATTTCACAGCACAATCAGAGCCAAGATAATTTCACTAAGAAGGCAGCCTGTTAGCACTGGCTTCTTGCCCAGCACTATTCTGAGTTCACACTGGAGTTCTCAGTGCATCCCTTTCCTTCATCCTCCCTTTCCCAACTTCTTTGATTGCATGAGTTTTTAGCTCCACATCTACAACAACCATGCTCTGCTGACCACTTCTACCTCAGCACCTGTCCAGAAGAATTCCTGTGCAGTTTACTAATTACATAAAAAGCTAACAACCAAGCATTAAATGAGAAGACTTCCAATACTATTTGGACCTTGTCAGGCATAACCTTGTAAGGTTACCCACTCCAATGATGATTACCTCAATTCTGCTAGTTAAAACTCCCCCTGGGGGGAGGTTAAATATTTCTGTCCAGGTTTTCAAATTAAAAGAAAAAAATTATATGGGATGAAATTTCTGAAACTCTGCATTTGCTAATTAACAGGATCTTTAAATTTGGGTCAGTGGCTCCCCTATTTCTTCTTGATGTCCCAGTTTGGGTTTATGCAACTGCCACCATCTGTATCTTTGATTAAGGACTCTGCATTTCATTAAGAAGACAAAAGTGCTTGGGGGAACAGGCAGGCAACTGCAGAGTAACAACAAAAGATAAGAATTTAAATAAGGGGCAAACACTGGCCCAGAAGATTGACTCCATCCGTTTAGCTGTTAATAGAAAAAGACTGGAAATGGTTTGCTAGTTAACAGGGCATAGATATGGTACAGGAGGTTGGGAGTGAATCCAGTCTTATCTTTGTGCATCTGCACCTGGATGACATGGCATGGGCACTAATGCAAAACATCTCTGACCTCAATCTCATCCATTTGTGTACTCCCTCCAGCAATGCAAACATCCATGACTTCCCCTCCTAGATGGCTCTTTTCCAAGTTCTTCCATAAATTCACTAAGGGGATTCAACCAATGTTCTGGAGGCCTTTCTCTTGAAATTCTCAGTATAATTGTGTGGCAAATGGGCTTTCCATTCATTATCACTCACTTTGGCTCTTTGAATGAAGAGAAACTTAATATGTAGGTTATGAGGTTCAGTTAATCAGCAAGTATCTATTGTCAATTATCTAATCATATTTTTCCCCTGCTAATAAATTTTCTGTGAGTCCTTATGTTCGAATAAGTAAAGTTCAGATTTCTTTTCTTGGAATTAAAGGACTGCTACTAACCCACATTTTCAACTTTATGTTATGCTATTCCTTTCCATGTACCCCAAGATTCTCTGCTGGACTAGATTATTCATTGCCTAGAATATTTCCTCTCTTTTTACTCACATGATTAACTGGAACATCTTCCCTTTTCATTTTCACCAATCTGAATTGCTACTTTACACAAAAACTTCCCTCATTCCTCTGAGCTGATATTAACTTCCTCTCTAAACTTTATAATCCACTGCATTTTGAATGTAATCCATTTATTTTGTAATTTCATTGTATAATAAAAATAACATATTGATGAAGCGCATTAAAGACAATAAAGTTTTTTTTTCTCAGAATAAATCTGTATGTTAATTATTTTTGTCTCTGATCTCATGTCTATTTTTAACCTTGTTATCTTTGTCTACACATAGTGGGCAATTTACATACACATGTTTTACGTGCCATATTTGTATATGTATATGTGTGTGTGCTTATATACATATGTTGGCTTGAAATAAATTGAACTTTTATTCTCAGTTCTGTTAAGCACCATGAAGGATGGAAACAATGGAGAATACATGACTTCATCTTTTAAATTGACCTTTTACCTTCAATGGCCACATAGCAGCTGTGAACAGATTCCTAAGTAGGCCAATTCACTCATGAGAAAAAAAGGAAAAAAAAGAAAAAAGAAAAAAAACCACGACATACTATTTGCAAAGCCAAAATATCTGATGTTCAGTTAAACACACAGCAGTTTTACAATACTCATCCCTGAGTTGCCAAACTCAAAATCTTTTTTTTCCCCCTAAACTCCCCATGGAACAGCAAAGGAGGGGGATGGAAAGATAGAAGAGAGGAGAGAACTGAAAGAAAAAGAAAATCTGGTCCCAGCTATTCTTGGCAAGTTTCAGCATGGCTATGCCAAAATGACTTCAAAAGATTTTTTATTCTTCATTATTCTCCTACTTCCTAGTCGCTGGAGGGCTGCAACAAAGACTAATTCTTATTGAACAGAAGGTCTGTCCAGTTTGCCAGGAGAGAATCCCATGGAATTTCAATCAAACCTTGACTACAAGTTTGCGAAAAGGGTGGAATTATTGCCAAAATATTACCTTGAGATCAAGAGTCTGAAAACATAAGATATATTCTTCTAGCCTACTTATATTCACAGGCATCAAAACCACAGCCACAACACATAGTTGTGAGTAGCTCTACCAGGAGATCTTGGCTCTATACATAAGCAATGTTTAAATTGGCAAATGGCACTGGAGCTCTAAGAGGTGTGATACTGCAAGCCAAATTCAGCTGGAATCACTATAAATATACAAGGGGAAAAAAAACTCCTTTTGGAATCTTATTCATCTTCTGAAATTTATTACCAATGAAATATTAAAGCTCTGTCTCAAGACAATACAGAAGATAAAATACTTGAGCCAATAAACTGTAAGGTGAATGGAAAACTTTAGTTTTTGAAAATAAAATCACTTTTAGAACCTATATCAGCAAGAAGAAATATGTTATGTATCCTGATGCAATTCAGCATGCATTTATAAAGCAAGACAATACTCAAGGCACATGACCAAGTTAATTTTGAAGCAGAAATTTTAAAATAAATGTCTCTGTTTCAAACTTCCTAGGTAATAGATATTAGATAAAATTATGTCTTTAATATTAATGATTATTATGCTAGTTATAACATGCCACCTTCTACCAATGTAGTGTTTTACAGTTTACAAAGCATTTTCCCACTCATCATTTTTTTTTTTTTATTCTTGTCTGGTACAACTCCCTGATGTAGGCAAAGATTATTACCACCCACTTTGCAGAAAAGAAAATTGGTGCTTAAAAAAGGGAGGAGATTTAGTCAAGGTCACATTGCTTGTAAGTTGCAGAAATGGAACTAGAACACATCTTTTGACGTTTATTCCAATGCCTTTTCCACTATATTTTGCTGACTTGCAGCAAATAAAGTTGAATTTCATCTTATGTCTCTTTTCTATTATGTCTAAGGAAATCATAGACACTTCAAAGTTGGATAAAAAATACAGTTGTCTGGTCTGTGTTAGGTATCAAAAGTGTCATCAACAGCTGTAGGGAGAAAAACAGAGCCTCAAACTCAGAACTCCTTAATGCCTTTTAATTCACCTTGATGGATTTTATCGTACTCAGTGCAGAACTGGGAAAAACTCTGGAAGGTTATTTGAGATTGCTTTGTGCAGAATTTACTGTGGATAGATTTTTGGGCATTGGTTACTTGAAAGTGTGTTGGTCTGAAATGAGCCACTATTACAATGTCCTTTTAAAAGCTCAAGAGACCAACAGTATTCCTGTAAAATTCTGTAATCTTAATTTCTGTTATTAAGAAGTTGTGGCTTCAAAGATACCATGCTCTCATTAATCCTGAGCCATCAACTCACCTTTCAAGTGAACGAGTACTTAATGTGAAATTAAACCTCTGGATTGAAACAAAAGCAACAGAAATGCATGACAAGGAGGGCAATGAGAAGGAAAGGAATGCCTGCTTTTATTCATTTCATTCTAGGCGAATGTGCAAAGCACACCCTGGCCGCATGCTTTATGATGAAGGTTTTATGTTGGAATCAAAGTAGCAAAAATTCAATATTTCATGCTACCACAGTGCCTTGGCAGGGCTGGGAATTTAATAAGTGCTGTCTAAACTAATGGCAGTGCTTCAGACTGGCAAAAAGATGCATGAGATTAGGCATTTTAATGACTACTTAATCAAACTTTTAAAAAATAGATCAGTTTCTCTCAAATTAAGAAACTCACCCTAAATAATGAGAGTGAAGAATAAAGGGTGAAGTCTGAGAATTGGAGAAGGATTAGCAGCTTTGTGGGTGGTTGTAATAGGCTACAGCCAGGCTGAATCAGTGAGTTAGGGAATCATAAGTTCTCAGAGCTAGAAGGGACCTTTTAACATAGCATACATATACCTCTCCTTTTTTCCTGTGGATTTTCAAGATCTGTTATTAAAATCCCCGCTATTCAAGGGTTCTATAAAAACGGGAGAAAGGAAGTGCTTAGGTAAATGATGTTGAGTCTCCTTCAGGTCAAGGAACCTGAACTCTCCCCCCCACCATTTTCAGAGCCTAACAGTACTCTGCACAGATTAAGTCATTGGTAAATGTTTGCTGTTATTTATTGTGGAGAGAGTGAAAGGGCAAGCTCAAGTCCCACATGCTCTATGAAGTCTTTTTGGACTTCAAAGCAACAGCAACCTTTTGGAATATGAGGGAACTGGAAGGGACATCATTCATATTCAAAAGGTATATATTATAATATATTTGAGAAGTAGCTTTCTAGTCTCTGAGTGAAGATGTTCAACAAGATCAAGACCACCATTTCCCCGATAGAAAGAGAAAGAGAGAGAGAGACAGAGACAGACACAGAGAGAGAGAGAGAGAGAGAGAGAGAGAGAGAGAGACAGAGAGACAGAGAAAGAGACAGAGAGAGACACAGAGAGAGACACAGAGAGAGAGACACAGAGAAAGAGAGACAGAGAGACAGAGAGAGAGAGACACAGAGAGAGAGAGAGAGAGAAAGAGAGAGAGAGAGAGAGAGAGAGAGAGAGAGAGAAGCGTAGAGACAGAGAGGGGGAAGGGATGGAAAGGGAGGGAGACAGAGAGAGGGTGAGAACACTTTTTTTGGAAGGGGATCAATCCATTTTATTTTAGGATAATGGCAATTATTAAGACTTTCTGTTTTCATTTTATATTAAACCTAAATTTGTCTAAACAGGCAAACAGGCAACTTTCACCCATCATTGTTTTGCCCATGAAAACAGATAGAATCTAATATCTCATCTACATGAGAACTCTTCAAATACTTGAAAAGAGTTACCAGATTTCTTTAAACCCCAGTTTATTATTTTATATTCTCTTAACTTGTCCAGTGCCTTCAACTTCCAACTTTCACAACATGGAGCTTGAACTTAAAGCTTTTGCACCCACCAGGTTACCCCTTTTGGACACTCTTCAATTTATAAAGGAACTTCTTAACCCATGTCATCCAAAACTGAACACAATGCTACAAATGAGGGCCGATGAGGAGAACTATCAGATTATAGTAGATTTATCATTCCTATATTTGTGAAAGTTGTGCCTTTCAAAGAAGCCAAAGATTACCTCAGCTTTTATGATGTAATATCACACAACTGACTTATGTTGAGTTTACAAACTAATACTGCTGAATCTCTTTTGGAACTATTATCTAACCATTCCTCTCCTTTCTTGTACTTATGAAGTTGATTTTTTTCTATAACACATATATGTGATCTTAACTTTTCCCTTTTGAATTTCATGTTTTTAAATTCATTCTAATGCTTTAGATGTCAAGGATTTTTCGATTCCTGACTACAGTGTGTTAGCTATGTCTCCAAGATTTGTATCATCAATGAAACTGATAAAGTATCACCTTTTCCTTTATCAATATCATTGATTTCTATGTTAGACAATAGAGGGCCATCTCTACATACTGGGGTAACTCACTGGAGAACTCTGCTACACTGATTATTCTTTAAATCCAACTAGCTACCAGTTCTGAATCCACAGAATCAATTATCTAGTTCCCATCTTTCCATTTTCTTCCAGTGAATATCACAAACTACTTTATCAGAAGCTTTGCTAAATTTTAGGTCAATATAACTACTAGATTTTCCTCTTTAAATTCCCAAGAGAATGTGTCTATACTATTTGTTGAACACTTAGCATTCAAGGCAGCTTGGTGTAGTGGAAGGAGTTCTTGACAGCAACTATTATCCTCAATAAAAGAGTATCTTGGAGACTGGATTTTAATCCCACTATTGATGGTATGAGCATAGGTAACTCTCAAAGGGAGATTAAAAACACCTTAAGTTGCTATCTAATTCCAATCAGAATGAAAAAAAAGAAGTTGACTAAAATGTTTGCAGAGACATAAGGGGCTGTGAGAAAATTGATACACTGATATACTGTTGGTAAAGCTGGGAACTGGTCCATTTATTACAGAAAACAGTTTGGAACTATGCTCCCAAAATTATTAAACTCTGCATGTACTTTGATTCAGCTATAGCACTGCTAGGTCTAAACTTCAAAGAGATCAAAGAAAAAAAAAGAAAAGGATCCATATGTGCAAAAACATTTATAGCAGCCCTTCTAGTGTTGGCAAAGAACTGGAAGTAAAGGGGTGTCCCTTCTGTTAGGGAATGAATGAATAAATTATGGTATATGAATGAAATAGAATACTATTGTTCTTCAAAAGTTAATGAAGGGGATATTTTTGAAGAACCATGGGAAAAAAAATTGTATAAACCAGGGTAAAGTGAAGTGAACAAAAAAGAAAAAAATTTACAATAATAACAACATTGTAAAGATAAACAACTTTGAAAGACCAAAGCCTAATGCAGTGACCAATCATGACTCTAGAAGATTCATGATATAACATGCTACCCAACTTCCAAAAGAAAAGTTATGGCCCAGGAGACAGACTGAGACATATATTTTCTGTAAATGATCAATGTGAGAATTTGTTTTATTTGACTACTTCTATTTATTATAAGATTGCTTTTTTCTTTATCTTTTCTTTTTCAATAAGAAGGAAATAAAATTGAGAATATAGATTTTTGATTTTTAAAAAATGAGAGAGGAGCAGAAATATGTAACAAACATTAGAAATAAAACATATCCAATTAAAACACCAAATTTTAAATCAGACTATATTTAAGACGATGACTACTCATGTAGTCTTTGACAAATTACTCAGAAATAATGATGTTAATACAATAACAGAAATAGCAACTAATATATATATTTATCACTTTTCACATTATCTCAATTAGGCCTCACAAAATTCCATAATGTAAATTTTTACTATGATCTCCATATTTTTAGAGACAGAACTTAATTTCTATGGGCTTCAGTTTTCTCATCTGAAAATAAGAACAATGATAATAATAAATAATTTTCCTTTATATAGGACCTAATATGTACCATAACATATATGTGGCTACTATGCTAAACACCTGATAAATACTATTTTAGCTGATCCTTAAAACAAAAATGCAAAGTAGATGCTATCATTATCTACATTTTATAAATGAAGAAACTGAGAGAAATAGAGATTTCTCTCCCTCACTACAACTAGTAAATGTCTAGGGCTAAATTTGAAATCAGATATTCCTGACCAGTGCTCTATTTATTCTAACAACTGGCTATATAAATTTAGCCAACAGGCTAAATAAACATAGCCTGTAAAATACCTTCCATTTCTTACTCTATGGTACTATGCTCTTAGAACTATCTTATAATTCTAAACATATAATCTTATTATCTATGGCCAAATAATCTCTCTGATCTCCAGTTATCCATAAGATGACAAAAATAATACTTGCCACACTTCTAACCTCACAAAAGTTTAGAAAAAAGACTGTCTACTTGAATTACTATTTTAAGGTGCTGCCACTTAATTTTTTTATATAAAACCCTCATTTTTCTATATAAATTAGGGGAGATTCAAGAAAGCAGATATGATCACATATTTCTTTGCTCTCAACAAAGGCTGCAGCTCAGAATCTTTGTGTAGGAGAGGCAAAACACATATTTGATGATTAGTTGATTCAAGATGAGCACAGTGGATTTTCCTACAGGGTGCAGCCAAGATAGTGGAGTAAAGCCAGGAAGCTGCTGGAACTCTCTCACTTTTGCTCAAAAACCACATGAAACCAAACCTCTGAAAAGAATCTGATGGAATGAAACTCCTCTTCAGCTCAAGATAGATTGGAAAAACTTCAAGAAAGGTCAGTGTCACTGGGGTGAAAAGGGTATTCAGCCCAGCTTGGATAGAGTCTGGAAAAGGCAGTGAGAGGGTCTTAATCACACCAAATCAGTAATTCAGACCCCTTGTCCTGGATCAATAGAGAAGCAAATCAGGGGGACACCTTCCAGTCCCAACCCAGAAGACAACTTTGGGAAACCAGGATGTTTCCTAAAAAGAGCAGGCAAAGCTATCCCCTGCAAACACAAGGTCTCTGTACTCAAAGGCAAAGCTCAGAGTTTCACAGGAAGTTTGGGACAGTGCCCCTTTTACCTCAGGAACAAAGCTCGACCATAAAAGTACACACAAAGAGAGGAAATACTAAAAGAAAAAGAAAGAAAATAAGCAAGATACAAAAAAGAACATTGACCATAGAAAGTTACTATGGTGGCAGGGAAAACTGAAACACCAATTCAGACAAGGACAAAATGTCCACAGGAGAAATCTCAAAGAGTAATATGAATTGGTCTTAAACCCAAAGATATTTCTTGGAAGTGCTCATAAAAGATTTTAAAAGACAAATAAGAGAGGTAGAAGAAAAAAGAAAAAGGAAACGAGAGGTATGCATGAAAGAGTCAACAGCTTGGAAAAGGAAAGGAAAAAATTATCTGAAGAAAACAACTCATTTAAAAAGTAGATTTAAACAAATGGAAAAAGAGATACAAAAGCCAACTGAAGAAAATCACATATTAATAACTAGAACAAGGCAAATGGAAGCTAATGGCTCTGTGAGACAACAAGTATCAATCAAACATTCTAAAAATAATTTAAAAATGGAAGAAAATGTGAAATAACTCACTGGAAAAAACAGCTGAGTTGAAAAATAGATATAGAAGAGACAATTTTAAAATTATTGGCCTACTTGAAGGCCATGACCAAACATGTAGCTTAGAAAGCATTCTTCAAGAGAAGGAAAACTGCCCCACTATTGTAGAAACAGAGGGAGAAATTCTATTCAAAGAATCCATCGATCATCTTTGGAAGGAGATCCCACAAGGTAAACCAAAACTAATATTGTTGTGAAAGTCCAGAACTACAATCTCATGTAAAAAATAGTGCAAACTGCCAGAATGTAAAGGAGCAACAGGCAGATTTGTCCAGGATCCAGCAACTTCTACAATAAAGAGTCATAAGGGCTGGAATACCATATTCTGGAAGGCAAACACCCTAGGGTCAAAACTAATTAAATTACTCAGTGAGACTCAGCATGGAGTTTGTGTGAAAGGCAGGTAGAGCTGGAGAGAGTAGAGCACAGTTGTTAAGATGGGGCTTCCACTTTCACTGAAGGAAGAGAGTCTTTGGAAAGAAGCATGTATGGTAAGAATCTCTATAATAATCCTGTCCCGAACTTGCTACCTATATTAGGAAATATCATCTTGACTGAAGTCTATTTTCTCTCTTTGTCTCTGTTGCTGTCTCTCTGTCTCTCCCCACTCTCTCTCTCCTTCACTCTCCGATTAAGAGAAATTATATATCCTCATGGGAGGTGATGAGAACAACAAAAATAAGAATCATATGCACCACAACTTTAAGCATTCTGTAGTTCAGGTGGCTAATAAGTACAATGAACACTAATGATTTCTTTGATTCACTGACAAATTTGATCCAAGAATCTCATCCCACATGTAGAATTTGATTTTATGGTAAAGCTTTTGGTGTTGGAAATTTTAAAGTTTAGATCTCCATTCCTATAATGTAAAAAAATACTGCTACAAAGCATCATTTAGGATCATAAATTCATAATGGGGAAGGGACTTCCACTTAAATACCCATGTTTATTGGTATAAATTATCTATTAATAGAATACGAACCTCATAGAGGTTGAAGATTGTGACTCCTCTATATCTTAAGAGAGAATGTTCTGGAATTGCTATTTTTGGTGAAAAATGGCCACCTGACAGATAGACATAATAAAAAAATCTTTTTGGATTGAGTTATGGTTGGGCCACAGATGACAGAGAATAGGCTTTTGACAACTTTAACTTGACGTTTTTCCAGATTGCTAGTTAGCATCTGCTCATACAGGTGGAATTAGCATGAGTCAATCTGGGCTGCATCCTACATGCTTATATCTTGGGAGGTGGTATTTTTCCTATAGTCTCAGTCTCTCTGTCTCTCTCTCTGTCTCTCTCTCTGTGTCTCTGTCTCTCTGTCTCTCTCTGTCTCTGTCTCTCTCTCTGTCTCTCTCTCTCTGTCTCTTCTCTGTGTCTTTGTCTCTATCTCTCTGTTCTATCTGTCTCTGTGTTTGTCTCTCTTTCTCTCTCTCTCTGTCTCTCTCTCTCTGTCTCTCTCTGTCTCTCTTTCTCTGTCTCTCTGTCTTTCTGTCTGTTTCTCTGCTCTCTCTCTCTCTCTCTCTCTCTCTCTCTGTGTGTGTCTCTCTCCCCCCTCCTCTCTCTGTCTCTTCTCTGTGTCTTTGTCTCTATCTCTCTGTTCTATCTGTCTCTGTGTTTGTCTCTCTTTCTCTTTCTCTCTGTCTCTGTCTCTCTCTCCCCTTTGAAAGCCCTAAGATACCCCATCAGGGTCCCATGAAGAATCAGCCTTGGCTATTTTGTCTCCTCTCCCAGAGCTCTTCTTATTGGTTAGAATGGACTAGTCTTCTTCACTTTCCAAAAAAGATCCATCTGTCTTGACAAACCTGGTAGTCACCTGGATCACATCAGATCCATGAACCAGCTAATGAGATCTGCTTCAAAAGCTAATTATTGAAATCCCTGCCTCTCCTAAGTCTTCTCTTCTCCCTCTTCATCATGTCCTGAGAGCCTTCTTCTGCTGTAATATAACTAAAAGATTATTAGATTTGCTTAAAAGCTTTAAGTTTCAGCCCTGATTCTACCTTATGTGACAATGAACAAATTGTTTCACTCTATGGGTTTCCATTCCCTCGTATGGAAAAAGGAGGACGCTGAATTAGACAATATCCAAAGTTCTTCTCTTCTAGCGATAAATCAATGATCCTATAAATTTTCTTTATCAAGTCTTCTAGAACTCACTGACAACTAAGTTTCTCCTGAAGAAAACATCTCTTGGCATCTCCAAGGCAGATTGCATACTACTGCTCCCCATTGGCACTTTCATAGCATCCCTCTGCCATGGTCATTTGTAATGGGCTGAGGCTTGAGTTGATGCACTGAAGTCCCAAGCACATGAGGCTAAAGAGCAATTGGACCATACTCTATTAATATATAAGATTGGAGAAAGAATGGCCCCCGCCCACTCTTTGTGCAAGTCCTGATGTGTTGTATAGGAAATGACGATTTTGGTGGGTGGAGGCAGGGGAGTGGAAAAGGAAGGGGAAAGAGAGACTTTTTGCATTGCCATTGCAACGGTTTGCTCAGCTCAGATCTCTCTCTGTTAGCTGGCTTCCCGTCGCAGCTGCCCATATTACTATCACAATCTTTCTTACCTATATTTGCTATCGCAATCCTTATTCATCTCTTCACTTCAATAAATATTGAAGATTTTTCCCTTAACCTGAATTCCTGACTCCAGCTGATTTTAAATACACGGTCATTACAATCATTCAGTTGAGATGGGATAGGTGGTGGAATAATGAGGATGGGGTGTGACCCCCCCCCCCCCCTTGATACAAGGCCAAGATGAATTAGTGAAGGCAGGAAGTTTGAAGATAATAGGGATTCGACTGGCAGAAGGATATTTGTTCAGATGTTTTTTTTTAATCATGTATGAATCTTCCTTGAGCCCCATTCAGTGTTTTCCTGGCAAAGATACTGGAATGGCTTGCCATTTTCTTCTCCAGTTCATTTTATAGACATGGAAACTGAGCAAAATAGGGTTAAATGACATTTCCAGTCATTGCAGTCCAGAGCTAGAAAGTATCTGAGACCAAATCCAAATTCAGGAAGATGTGTCTTCCTTAATCCAGAATAGGTATCTGTTTCATAGCATCCCCTTTTATATCTCAATTAAATTTGAGTTTACAATACAAGAATTTCTCATTACAATGGGGCCTCTTACATCTTCTACTCCACTGGCATAGGCCACAGGAGTAAGGCTTCAGTTAATGAGAGGGAATTTTAGAGCTCATAAAATCAAAAGTTAATCCCAAAGGAACACCTTCAGGACAATGATGACTCATTTGAATGAATTCTCTTTTTTCTAGGTAACACCTCTTTTGTTGCATCTTCTGAACACATATCAGCAAACTCCCTAATTAAATACCACACTTTACCTGTGCAATGTGCAGAATAATACTTGTAATCACACTCCACTATGATGCTGAGAAAGAATGTGCTCTCATGGATAAAGAATTAGCCTTAAAAAAGGGAAAATTCCTTTAACAATTGATAGTTTTTCCTCTAATTCATAATGCCTGTGAGATTCTAGACAAGTTGCTTAGACCTTTCATTGTTCAAGTAAATGTCTAAGACTAGATGTTACAGAAAAGTTTTCAACTGTACATTTAAAGGGACAGATAAAGCAGTTGAGAAAACTGGGAGATCCCTCTTATATAAATGAAATCACAGGCTTAGTTCCTCTCTCTTCATAATAAATATAAATGAGCTTGCATTCAATGTAACAAGGTGCAGCCTGGCCAAAGGCTACCTGACAAATAAACTTGTATTTTCTTTTGTTTAAAAGGAGTTCTTTATTCTTTCTGCAACTAGCAACACTTCTCTTGTTTCTGCTTTATAAGCCCATAGTTTTAAACACTGTGCAAATCTCAGCTCTTGGTTGGTTTTATCCCCTCACTCACCCATCTCATCTCCTCCCCTCTCCTTCCTTCACTTCCTTCCTTTAAATCACAATTAAATCCAGCTATCGTTCTCAGCGATAAAGCTCCAAATGTGGTATTTCCCCCTCCCAAGACTCCCTTGAGATACTCCATGTAGATAAGTTTTTAGCTTTCTCACAAGCAAACTCTTGTTTGGCTCCCATTTCTGAAAGTTATAGTTAAAATAAAAGCAATTTGGAAAGCAGTAGGGAGTAGTGGAAAGAACACTAACCTGGGACTCAAGGGACTCAGGTTCTAGTTCTGACTCTGCTGCTAATTAGTTGTGTGAACTTGGGCAAAGTACTTCTCCTTTCTGAGATTCAGGTTCCTTCTCTACAAAATAGTGCTTGGGCTTAGGCTATGAAATCTCAAAGGCCTTTCCTAGCCCAAACATCTAATTTAATACTAAACTCATCTCTAAATAATCTTAATTCTAATTTAATCACTCATATTTATCCAAATTAAAAGACAGTACACAAAGAACTAATGATTGTTCTCTAGACACAAGGATAGGAAATTAGACTTTAAAGGAATCCTGGATAAAGCACCCTTGTCTTACTGCAAGAAGACCTCCCTTGAATGTGCACTCCTACTGGGAAGCCTCTTCACTAATGAGGTATCTTCATCCTGGGGCACATAGTGTTAATGCCCAGAACTTATAAAGAAAAAAAGCACTGGAAAGGACTTTTTTGGGGAGGCGTGGAGATGGAGGTAAAAAAACAGCAAGAAGAAAGGCAATTTGGCTTAGGTTATGATGCAGGTGAATGGGTAGAATAAGAGCTGTATTGAAAGATCTGCCTTAAGAACTGGCACAGTCCAAATCTGGGCCAGGGCACCTTGCCTCGACTAAGGATTCCATCATCTGTTTTTCATCTGCCATCATTCCATTGGCCCAGAAGACCTTTACAATCCAGGTGCAAGAATTGGATGCTTGCATTTCCCGCATCACTCTGATGTTTTTACTCACAAGATCATTCCAATTAGATAAAAAATAGGAAGCTGATTGTGCCAGCGTCTGGCGTATGAGAGCAATGAGTCAGAATAGGCTAGGAGGTTCACATTGACACCTTGATTTCTCCATTTAAACATAAGGAAACCAGAAAAGAAACAGGATAGAGAAAATGTAATTTGCCCTTGAAATTCTATAGTGGAGAACTAAAGTCTACTCTAGTGGGGGAGCCAGAATCAATGGTCCATAAGCCAGATGTGGACATTTCTCCCATGGTGTCACAATTACAAAAACAATTCAATTTTACAACCCCAAGCTAAATCTCTGCAGACATACATTGATCACTTCTTGCTTTGTGGATGGCTGATTTCAAAGGGAGCAAGTTCCATACTAAATGCACCCAAAGGCTGCTAGAAGATATACTACAAATGGTTACTTAGGTTGCCACAGTCCACACAAATGAAACTGGATACGTTCATACAAATGGTACTACTTTCATTTCAGAAGGTGATGAATACCAATATGCCACTAGTGGAACTTGATCATTGAGTTTTTTGTTTATTTGTTGTCTCCCTCCCACCCTGCCCCCATTAATAGTTTATTGTGAACAATACCCCAGTAAAGTCCTCTCTCCTGATATTTCATGATGGCATGGCATTGGACCTGGATTCTCAAAGGCAAAGGCAATGCCAGTTGAGCAATTTGCAGGATAAATTTCTAGGCAGACCCTTAAAACTTCTTTCTTGACGACTATTACTACTACTACTATTATTATTATTATTATTATTATTATTATTATTATTTGATAGATCTATCTATGGCTGAAAGGAAAAAAATAGTTTATTCCATTTTTACATATTTATTGCTTATTTCTCCTTATAATTCATTTAATTACTTAAAAACTGTGCCACTGCATATATATTGTTGAAATCAATTCATTGTCCATTTTTTGATAGTTCTAAGGAAACTAAATATGCTTTTTTTGGTAACTTCCCCTCATTGTTTCAGGTTCTGTCCTCTGTGGCCAAGCAGAACAACTTTAATGTCTTTTCTAAATGACAGTTCTTCAAATACTTAAAGATTGTTATTGTATGCTTTTTCATAATTAAAACTCACTCCCACACCCACATCCCCCTCCTAAGGCTTCTCTTCCCCAAAATAATATCTTCAGCCAGTTCAATTATTCCACTTATGACAAGTACTTAAGGTTCTTCACCATCCTGATAGTCTTTCCCATCTTATCTGTGTCCTTGAAATTGTCTTCTGTCCAGAAATGCACATAAAAATATAGAACAAAGTACATTAAGAATATTTTTGGATATTTCTTAATGCAGTTGGAGATCACACTAGCTCTCTTGACTGTTAGATAACACTATTTGCTCATACTGAGTATTATTATTGTGGTTGGGTTGTTTCAATTGTGTCAACTTTTTGATCCCATTTGGGGTTTTATTGGCAAAGACACTGGAGTGGTTTACCATGTCTTTCTCAAACTCATTTTACACATGTAAAACTGGGGCAAACAGGTTAAATGATATACCTAGGATGACACAGTTAGCAAGTTAGCAAAGCTAGATTTGAATTTAGTAAGATGAGTTTTCCTGATTCCAAACTCAGTACATGAATCACCAGGAGACAATTAAAATCTCCATATCTTTTTCTCATCAATTGCCACCTAAATATCACATTGTTTTATTTATGAAATTTATTTTTGATCCATAATCATAAGATTACATCTGTTTTTCAAATTATATATTACATTGTCCAATTATATAAAACAATATTATATAATGATCAACTATGCATAACTTAACAATTTTTAACAATATAGTAACCCAAGACAATTCCAAAGGAATTATGAAGAAAAATGGTATTTGCATCTGGAGAAAAAATTAATACAGTCTAATGCAAATTGAAGGAAACTTAAAAAAAACCCTTTATTTGGAGTTTTGTGGATATGTGTGTGATGTGTGTACACATGCAAGTGTGTTTTCTTTCACAATATGCTTAATATGAAAATCATTTTAATGACTTCTTTATAATTACTTGTCTTCTCAAGGGATGGAAAGGGAAGGAGGAAGATAATTTGGAACTCAAAACTAAAAAAAAAAAAAGAATGTGAAAATTCCTTTTACATGTAATTGAAAGAAAAAGAAGATAGAAAATTTTTCATTTGGGGGGGGCAAACAAACAGAATTTTTAATTGCTTGTTACATATGAAGGGTAGAAAATATCCAAAAAAAGAAACACTACATTCCCTCAAAGAACTTATATTTGGAAAAGGGAATATACAATGTGCAAAGGAAAATAAAATACAATGATATAGGAAAATCATTAACTAGTACAGCTCTGACAGAAATGGTGAAATCAGGTATACTATAGACTGGTGATGATACTAACTTGGAATTGTAAAGAGAGATCTCTACTTGTAAGTGAGTTGTAAGTGACACTTGAATGAGACATTAAAAGAGAAAAAGAGGTCAAAGAAACATCAAAGATATCCATGTTAAGCATTTAGGAAATAAACAGAGAGGAGACATAAAAGTTAAATATATAGAAAAAAAAAAAACAGTTTTGACATCAACCTGTTCTTCCAGATCAACCAGTTTTTAGTACATTTAATTATTCTCATTTAGCTAATATTGTACCATCTCTTCTAAATCAAAAGTGATGGCATTAAATACTTTGCTAAAACCTAAGTATATTCATAACAATCCCTTTTCTATTAGCCTCATAAACTTATTTTTAAAAGGAAATAAGCTTAGTCTGGCATGACCTGTTCTTGATGAAACACTGCTGGCTCTTAATGATTACTGCTTCATCTTCTAGATAGTCATTAACCATACCATTAATAATAGATTACAATTATATATTCTACAATAATACATTTTTGTTAGTAAGTCAAGCTCAGAGGCCTATAATTTGCACATTCCATTCTCTTCCCTTTCATGAAAATAGGAACACTTGTCACTCTCAAATCCAGTTCTTCCTCTTCCATTCTTCATATTCTCTCATGAATCAGTGACAGGGCTTCAACAAACACATGAAATGAAATAAAATTAAATTGGGGAGGAGAGGAAGAACCAATTATTATTGTGATATTCCAAGTTTTCTATTAAGTACCACATGTGCTAATTCTGGATGTATGTCATCTGAACCAGATGACCCAAATTTATCATGAACAAAGTGCTAATTTACTATCTCCTTAATTATTTTTAGGGATCAACTCTTTCTTAGCCATATTTGCTCAGTCTTGTCCAATTCAATGGCTATACATTCTCTTGAGCAAAGAGAGAGAGAGAGAGAGAGAGAGAGAGAGAGAGAGAGAGAGAAAGAGAGAGAGAGAGAGAAGGAAAATGAACTTTGAGCAACTTTATCTTTCCTTATTCATGTTATACTTTTACTATCCATATTGGTAGTGTTTATTTTTGCCTTCATTGATCTTCCCTCCTCCAGAGTGTATTGAATAACAATATGATCATTGCCATCATTGTCGTCATCATCATCATCATCATCACCATCACCACTCTGATTATTGTCCTTAGCTTTCATAAGTAGTCTATTCATGAGAAACTTTAACATGACTAAAATAATTCATTTTCTTTCATCTGTCCTTGCTTCCATCTTTTGAAATGACTTTTTAAAAAATCAAATTAGTCATCGCACCTACATAAATCTATATAGACAATTTTCCCTTCCTACTCTCAATAAAATTGTTTCTCCTTATTTTTTCAGATATTTATTCTTAAATGAATCCTCCTAAGTCAACTTATATTATCTGATTTATTCTTTTCCTGAAATTTCTTCTTAAATCTTAAATCAATCCAACAACCATCTTAGTGGGACATATAAACTATTTTTAAAGAGAAACCTTATGGTATCCCTGAATCAGAATCAGACCAAATCAGAGATTTTTAAAATTTTAAAAACAGTTTTTAATTTTTCCAACTACATGCAAAGATTGTTTTCTACACTGAACTTTGCAATACCTTGTGTGATAAATATTTTCCATCCCTCCTCCTTCACTCCTCCCCTAAACCATAAGCAATCCAATATAGGCTAATGTTCAATTCTTCTAAATATATTTCCACATTTGTCATGCTGCAGAAGAAAAATCAGATCAAAAGTTAAGAAAAAATGAGAAAGAAAAAAAAACAAGCAAACAACAACAACAAAAGGTGAAAATATTATGCTTTGATCCACATTCAGTCTCCATAGTTTTTTCTCTAGAAGTGGATGACACTTTCAATTACAAGTCTATTGCAATTGCCTTGAGTCACCTCACTGTTGAAATGAGCCAAGTCCATCACAGTTCATTTTCACATAATCTTGGTGCTACATACAATGTTCTCTTGAGTCTACTCACTTCACTTAGCATCAGTTCATTTAAGTCTTTCCAAGCTTTTTTGAAATCACCCTGCTCATCAATTCTTATGAACAATAATATTCCATTACATTATTATTCCATAATTTATTGAGCCCTTTCCCAGGGGCATTCACTCAATTTCCAGTTCCTTGCCACTACAGAAAGGGTTGCTATTAACAAATTTGCACATCTGTGTTCTTTTCTCTTTTCTATGAGCTCTTTTGGATACAGACCCAATAGAGACATTACTGGATCAAAAAGTAAGCATAATTTTATAGCCCTTTGGGTATAGTTCCAAATTTCTCTCCAGAATGGTTAGATCAGTTCACAACTCCACCAATAATGTATTATTGTCCCATTTTTCTCACATCTCTTCTAGCATTTATCATCTTTTCCTATCATTTAAACCAATCTGAGAGGTATGAAGTAGTACCTCAAATGTGTCTTACTTTGCATTTCTCTAATCAATACGCATTTAGAGCATTTTTTCATATGACTTGAAATGGCTTTAATTTCTTTGCTGAAAATTGTCTGTTCATATCCTTTAACTATTTTTCAATTGGGGAACGGCTCGCATTATTATAACGTTTGAGTCAATTCTCTATATATTTAAGAATTCTCTCTAAATTATATATATATATATATATATATATATATATATATATGTAAGGCCTTTATCAGAAATACTAAAGAATGTAAAAAAAATCCCCTAGCTTTCTGCTTCCCTTCTAACCTTGGCGACATTGGTTTTGTTTGTATAAAAATGTTTTCATTTAATATAATCAAAATTGTCCATTTTTCATTTTACAATGTTGTCTAGTTCTTTTTTTGCCATAAATTTCTCCCTTTTCCACAGATCTAAGAGATGGATTATCCCCAGTTCTCCTGATTTGGTTACAATATCATCTTTTATTTCTACATCATGAATCCATCAACCTTACCTTGGTATAGGGTATTAAGTATTGGTCAGTGTCTAGATTCTGCTATATTATTTTCCAATGTCCCCCAAAATTTTTGTCAAATAATGAATTTTTATCCCAGAACCTGTAATCTTTGTGTTTATCAAATACTAGATTACTATAGTCATTGACTATTGTATCTTGTGAACTTAAATCTATTCCATTGATCCACTACTCTACTTCTTAGCCAGTACCAAATGGTTTTTATGACCTCTGCTTTATAAAATAGTTTTAGGTCTGGTTCAGATAGGTCATCTTCCTTTGCATCTTTTTTTCATCAATTCCCTTGAAATTCTTGACCTTTTGTTCTTTCAGATGAATTTTCTTATTTTTTCCCAAGCCCTATAAAGTAATTTCTTGGCAGTTTGATTGGTATGACATCGAATAAGTACATTAATTTAGGTAAATTGTCATTTTTGTTATATTAGCTCAACCTTCCCATGAGCACATGATATTCTTTCAATTGTTTAGCTCTAACTTTGGGTGGAAAGTGTTTTGTAATTGTGTTCTTATACTTTCTCATTTTGTCTCGGCAGGTAAAGTCTCAAATATTTTATATTATCTATATTTACATGGGATTTATGGTTTTATCTCTTGCCACTAACACAGAAAAGTGCCAATGATTTATGTGGATTTATTTTAAGAAATATTCTCAAGAGAATATATTTTTCAGGACTCTATATCTCAGACTTAAACTAAGTTTGTTTATTGATTGCTCTATTCCATTTCACTTCTGTGGTTTTCCCAAAATAAAGGCAAGGTTTTTCACAACATGAGGTTACAATTGACACCATAATATTTCACAAACTTATAATACTTTAGTATTGCAAAACTCTTGACTGACAATAATCGTGTGATTTAAACAGTGCAAGAATTATTCTCACCATTTTATAGATGAGAACACTGATCATTCAGGATAGTGAAGAAACTTCCCCAGCATTACAATAGTTACCAATGCATTAAACAAATTTGATTTCAAACTCAGGTCTCCAATATCCAAACCTAGTATTCTTTCCATTATAAAATAAAGCTTTACAACCAGAGATGGTATAATGTAGCTGATCCAATCTAACATTTCACCTATAGATAAAAAGCTCCAGGACTACAACAAGACCGAATTCAATTATTTTGTCCTTGAAACTTCATCTTAAAGAAAAATATAATAATGTTTAAGACGGGGATTTTTAGCATGGTGTTCAGTTTAAATTTATCTGAAAATAGATTTCAAAAGATTCTTGAGCTTAGGGGAGAAATACATCTTTATTTTCATAATCTTTAACTGAAATTTCTGTTTCTTTCAACAGACATAATTCTGAAAAGTGATCCACAGATATAACAAGACTGCCAAAGGGATCCATGAGGTAGAAATGGTCAAGAATCTCTGGCTTCAGGGGTTCCATTTAATATTACTCCAAATATTGTGCTTGGATTCTATTTATTTTAAAGAGATTAAAATAAACACATTTTGTTTTCAAAGTACTCCTGAACAGAACAGATTCAATTGTTGAGTAATTCTTCTATCGCTTGGGAATTACAGGCTCCAAGTAGAACCAGCACAATCAACAGTTTGTGTTGGGGAAGGTGTAGATAAGGAGTGGATGAGGGGAGAGATAGGAAACTTAGTGACCTTTTCTTTATTCTATTATTTTCTAAAAGGAAAAAAATGGTACATTTCTAACAAATGGAATTCCCACTGTTAAAATTGAATATAGATCGCAAAGCCAACTCCATTAATCTTATTTGTTACTATTGTATTGAATGAAGAATATGTTATTCCCTTTAAACATAGTTTGAACCATAACATCAGCATCCCAAAATATGAAATGTGTAATTTACAAGATATGCTGTTTCTTTGTGTTGTTTATACTATACACAGCAAGAGTGGATATCACCAGTGTATTTAACATCAGAAAGGACTTTTTACTAGTGAACTGACTTTCTCTTACAAAGTATCTATGACTGAGAATTTATACCTGCTTCCCAAAGGACATGATATTTCTGTAGCTGGAACATACAATGAAAGCAAATATAGTCCAGGGAATAAAGCTACTTTTCCTCCCTCTCCCCGCCAAAAAACTAGAAAACATTCATTAATGAACTTTCTGAGATACTACCTATCCCCTTGTATTGTTCTCAATTTATTTTATCCTATGGAGAAACTAATTTAATTTATTTTATGTACTTATAAAAACTGTACAAATATTGTGAAAGATTAGGTTAAAGTTTATATTTGCATTATCAAGAAGGGGAAGCTCTTGAAAATAAAATAAGGAAAGGTAAAAATAAAAATTTTAAAAGATACTTTTATGCAGCATAGTAATTTCTATACACATATTCCACCTTCCTTGAGCCTTGTAAGAAATAAAGTAAAATAAGCCCAACCAAATCATAAAACATCTCTGTATGCAACACCCCGTACTCCTGGTCCCCACCTTTCTAGTAAAAGTAGGGAAAGTCCATTTCCATCCTATTTTCAGAGGTCCAAGTTTGTTGATCATAATTACACAGGTGTTAAGTTTTATTTTTATTCTTTTTATTTACATACTTAAATTCATCATGTTTACTACATTCCTGGATCTGCTTATTTTATTCTTGGGTATATAGAATTGAAGGGAAATGTTTATTTACTAAAAGATCAGATCTTGAGAAGTTTAGAATCATTGTACAATTGATATTCTAATTGCAAATTATTGTGATCTATTAATATTTGAGATATCAGAAACAATTGCTATTTCATTAGCACAATTTAAAAGTTTTGAAATAAATTGCATGAATAATTTAAAGTGTGCATTTCTTTAAAAACATATACTTTAGTCATTTCACTAAATCAGACTGGATTAATAAGCTTTTTTAGTCTATGTATCCTTGTAATCAAAGGAAGGTAGATGAGGATGAAAAAGTTGACATCATTCTACATTAGTAATTGCGCCATTTCCTGATTCAAAGTATTCTTCTAAACAATGGAGTCAAATAACTAGCATTCTTTTCTAAAAATTCAAACTCTTTCTTATCATGCATTCAAATCTCTCCACAATGGAGTCATTCACAGAGTCTGGCACAAGTTTAGTAAATGCTTGTTGTCTTGCAATATCTTCCCTTCCACATACTTTAAGTTACAACTATCATCCCAACAACATATACTATACATTTCCTTTTTCAGTACTTTTGTCCATTCTTTTTTTCTGTCTAATACCAGATAATTTGACTGCAGAATATCAAAATTATTCACCACCTTTAATATCACATCATCACTAACAGACACCTGGCTGGGAACACTCAGTGAATTGTGTTGGACGCTTTCTGTCATCATTTAAGTGAATTACTTCAAGTACCAAAAAGCAAAAGAGCCATTTACAGTAAAAAACAAAATGAGCAGTGATGGCAATTTCTCTGAATTGGAGTGCAAGATCATTAATACATATTTGAGATTGGTACTAAAGTGCCAGTATGTCACCCAAAAATGCATTATTTCTCTATAGCATTTACAATATCATTCAAAACAAATCAAACCTGTAAAAAATTAGCCTTTTAAATCCACATTGTTCATTCCCCAACTTGGTTTGTCCTTAAGAAAAAATAAAATACAACCATTTAGAAAAATAAAACACAGTGGAAGATGAAAGATCATCTGGGTCCTTATAACCCTGGTACCTAGCCAAGATAAGGAAATGCCAGTGCTGTGGAATCCATCATCATTATTTTTTTCCACATGATGATAGCACAAAAATAATGATATGTTTAAACTCAGGCACCTTGGGATAATTCAGGAGTTTCAAATTCTAGGATGTATACAGCTGCATATATTTAAATTCTGTCTCCTCACTCTATGGATAGTTAGGTAGTACTAAAGAGCTCTGGCCCTGGGATCAATAATATGAATTTTTCTGAGTTCAAATTTGGATTCAGACACTTACTGGCTATGTGACCCTGGGTAAGTTACTTAGCTTCAATTTTTTCATCTGAAAAAGAAGCTTGTATCTTTGCCAAGAAAACTGCAAACGAAATCACAAACTGAAGGACAACAACTCTTCCCCAAATAGAAAAGAAAACCATCAATCAGATGATGACATTTGAGGATGTCATCAGAATGACATCAAAGCAGAAAGCAGGTAGATTACCTACTGGACCACTAAGTGAGGTGATGTCAAATTTGGGAGCTGATGTCAGCATATTTGAGCCACAGGGTGGCTTGTGCTTTAACACTCCATTTTCTTTAATAATATAACAAAATAATTTTAAAGTTAGAAAGGATTTCAATAGCCATGGAGTCCAATGGCACACCACTCCAGTATTTTTGCCAATAAAACCTTAAAAGGAGTCATGAAGAATCAGACATGATTGAATGACTGAACAGATCATCCCTCAAGTCTCATTTCTTTTTTAGTTAAAGCCCAAACCTAAATCTCAATGCATTTTAAAAAAATACTTCCAAAGAAGACAAACAGAATCAAAGCATCTTCTAACTTGTCCAAGTGCCCTTGGATGCATTATTTGTCTGCCTTGCTGTACTAGAATTATTAAGTAAAATCTTCATAGGTTCATGGATATATCCAAGTCAACTGGGACAACAAAACTGCTTCAAATTTTGTAGTGGTGATAATAATCATGGTGATGATTAGTATATAAAGCTTTATGGTTTGCAAATTACAATACATATTGTATCTCATTTGATAGTCATAATAACCCAAGGAAGTAAATGCTTTTTTTACTTCCATTTTACATATAAGACAACTGAGGCTTAAAGATATTTTTGAGTTATCCAGGGTCACATACTCAGTAAATGTCTAACCTGGAATTTTAACTCAATTTTTATTAACTTCAAATCTAGGATATTTACACACTCTACCATCAAACTACTTCATTAACAGAAAAGCTGCCTTATTAAAAAGGGAAAAAAAAGCTGTGTTAAAAATGTGCTTGGCAGGGGAAGAAAAAAGATAAATAAACACCCCACTTTGCTGCTACATATTTTTGAAAGTAAAGCCTATTGTACTGTACAGTAGGTAACATTTCCCAGTATGTTTGAAATCATTCAGTGCTACACCATATGGTGCTATAATGTCATTGAACAGTGGGGCACAAATAAATCTGAATTCATTTCACTTTGTAGTCTTGTTTGTTTAAATAGCAAAAAGAGTCTGTCATTTCATTTGTAACAGAAGCAAGATAGGGTGAACATGGGTGATTCTTTCTATTTTGACAATGAATGACATCAAAGCAGAAAACAGGTGGATTACCTACTGGACCGCCAAGTGAGGTGATGTCAAATGCTCATAAAACATCTGACCTGGGCTTAATGATAGGAGATATAACTGGTTTAGACATGACAATACCTCTGCCATCGTGAAGATTTTGGCTTGTAATATAATATAGCATAAATGCTTATCTTCCTAAAAGGGAGATGAAGTCACACAAATTACTCTGTTATAGAAGATGACTATAAGAGATACAAAGGTAAAATAATTCAAAGGATGGAAGGAACAACCCTAATTAGAGACATCAAATAAAACACCATGGAGGGGATAGTCTCATAAGAACTGGACAAGTAGATTTATGGAGGAGGTCTGTTGTGATTGGAGGGAATGTTGGAATAAAGGTGACAGAAGAAGGCAAATGCAGGACATGTTCAAGGAATAGCTAGAATGTCATGTTTACAAAATTGAGTAGTAGTATGGTTAGAAAGGTAGATTGGGAAAGATGGCAGTGAATGTGTGATCTTGCTTTTATTCTTCCTAAGTTTGCAGCTATTGGAAAAGAAAAGAAATTGGAGGAAACAAAAGGGAAAAGAAGAGAAGATGAGGGAAGTGGCAGGATAAGTGAAGGTAGAGCAAAGAAGAAAAGCAAAGAAAGAAAAAGGAGAAAAAGAATAGAGGGAGGAAAGAAGAACTAATGAAAGGAAGGAGTTGAAAAACAGAAAGATGAAAAGGTGGCAAGAAGACAGTCAAAAGCCTTTTAAATATATCCACTATCAAGAATGCAACAGAATGTAATATTTGTCAAATAAAAAACCTTATGGGGTCATTATCAATTAAATGGTAAACAGTAAAGGAAAATGCTTCACTCCATTTAGTAATCATGACCCATCCTATCTGGTCATGTTCCCAAGGTTATATTATAAAGGAACCATGTAGCCTAAAACTTATATTCTTGAGATGAATAAACAATTTTGTAAAGGGGAAGTGACTCCCCTAAGCTGGAACTAGGATCCAGATCTTGATTTTACAAACTTATGTGTGTATCATGTATCATAATTCACTTCACAAAATATTTTCCTCATAAGGAGGCTATGAATTAAGAAGTATATTAGTGTTTCCCTTTTTATATAGTAGAAACATAACTTTTCCAGATATCCAAGGCTACTAACTACTTTAACATTCATAGATAGATTTCAAAGGCAGGTACTCAGACAAAGTCCAGATGTCGGTCTCTCTACTTCACCACAAGTTTCCCATCAAATGGTTTATTCAGTGTCACTTAAAGCCACAGACAAGCTGCTATGATTCATATGATATTTTAGGAAGTGATCTTTTTTTTTTTGGTCATTTCAGCTGTGTCCAACTCTTCATGATCCTTTTACATATTTTCTTACTAAAAATATTGGAGTGGGGAGAGGATTCAGGGAAGATAGTAGAATAAGTCAGAAAATCCCAAGCTCTCCAGATATCCAAATATGACAAAAAAGTTTCTAAAAGCAGACATAAAGCAGTAAAAATTGAGTTGGGTAGAAAAAAATGGTCCTCCTGAGAAACTGAGAAGTTCTGACAAAAGATACCAAACAGATTTTGGTCTGAATGAAGTCTAAATATCTCCAGGTTTGTTTCTCTGAAACAGCAAGTAGGAAGCCCTCAGGCTTGCGGGGTGGAGAGGTAGCCTGGCTCCAGCCACAGGAATTTTCATTTACCAAACAGCGTGGAGAGTCAAAGATCTGAGTGAGGGAAGGCTGAGGGAACCTCTACTGGTAACAAACATCAGCCGAGCTGGTGAGAACAGAAGGAGGAGAGGAAACCAGAGCCACCATCCTCCATACCCCAGGACTAGAGGTGATTACACTAACAATTTGCTATTTTTTTAATGAGCAGGAAAAGGAGAAAGAATACAACCACAGAAAGTTATTGTGGGAATAGAGAAGACTGGGACTCATCTTCAAAGAAAAATACTAAAGCACAAAAAAGGTAGAATACTACCTGGTAAAATGTAAAATGATCACCTGACTAAAACAAATAAAAAACAGGGGTAGAACTGGGTATGATGTGATTCTAAAAAGCAAAACTATATAGAAAAAAGTTTTTTAAAAAAGAGTAATTATGTTATACAAGTGAGATGCAAGCAGAAAAACTGACACACAGGAATTAGATGGAGGAGGAGACCTGGTAGTTATAGAATCCTACTCTCCTCTTCCTCTAGACCAGGAACTATGCCAGGTACTGGAACATTAAAAAAAAATAGAATAGCCTTTTCCCTCAAAAAATTTAGTTTTTTTGGGGGGAAGACAACATGTCTACACATAATTATGTATACAATATATACTCAAAATAAAGATAACTCTACTATCTAAAAGTTCATTTAATCCCTTCTAACAGTCTAACCACAAAACAGTCCCTTTTAGAGGATAGTTTTATATATATGTATATATGTTTATATACATACATGTTTTCTAAATTTGTAAAGAAATAAGATGGGAAGGGATAAGATGGAAAGGAAATAGGATAAAAGGGATATAGAAAGGCATATAGATTAGTAGGAATGGGATAAAGAGGGAAGAGTGATAAAGGATAAGGAAGGGCTCATTGGAGAGGGCTAGGTTAAGTAATAGCAAGGCAAGGTAACAGGTAGAAGAAAAATGCAGGAGACAGCAAGGATAAAAAATAAGAATTATATGCAAACATAATGATTAGGAGTAGAATTTATTAGCTAAAAAAGTAGGGCTAGTAATCATTGATCTCGGCCAAAGTTAAAGCTAAAATAGATTCAGTCAAAAGAGAAAAATAGTGAAATTGCACTACATATCAACTATATTAATCAATTTTGTTTTAAATTATTAAAAATAACTAGCAATATAAGGTTAGAATGTTGCTGTGGTATAGGAAATGATGAGTCTGTGCATTTAGAAAGACATGGTCTTATTCACCTTTAGAGAAACAGAATACAAATATACATAGCACAGCCTTACACAGACATATATGAATGTATGTATATATGTGTATGATTATAGAGATCTATGTATGTATATATACACATATGTATATATATACACACATATATATATGTGTATATATATATATATATATATATATATATTATATATATATATACACACATGTGTGAATATATCCATAGATAATTGTAGTTTTCTTAGGGGGAAGGGAAGAAGAAAAGGAATAAAGTAAAACATAACACAGTGAACAAAAGAAAACCTAAAAGAAAACAAAGATAAAATAGTTCTGAACATAACAGTATTTATTATATAGATTTTCTTGAAAAGGAAATTTATTGTTTCATATTTTACATTCTCCCTTACATGTTTTGTTTTTCTAGTTTCCATTTAAGTTTTAAACGAATAGAAAAATGAGAAAGAAAATACTGGAGTGGTTTGTCATTTTATTCTGCAGTTCATTTTATAGTAGCAAACAGAATTAAATGATTTGCCCAGTGTCATGCAGCTAGTAAGTGTTTGAAGCCAAATTTGAACTCAGGAAGGTAGATTTCCTGGCTTCAGACATGGCACTCTTTCCACTGAATAAGGAATGTATACAAGATCACAATCCTTAGACAAGAGCAAGGAAAATGTTGATAAAACATTATAAACAGGGAACAGCAGGTATGTCAGTTTTGGTGTGAAGGAAAATAGTGTGACAATAGAAAGAAAAATAGAGAAAGGTATTAAAAGAAAAACAAAGGAATTTTTTTTTATTTTGAAATGAAGGAAAAACAGACTTCTTGAACTGGGGTAGGACATGACAATATCTGGACAAAGTCCTTTGATCTCATCTTAAGCAATTATTAAACATTTATTAAATACCTACAATATACCAGGAATTATGCCAGGTGCTGAGACATTAAAAACAAAAATGGAACAGCCTCTGCCCTCAAGAAGTTTACCTTTTATTGGAGAAGACAACATGTCTACGCATAATAATGTATACAAAATATTCAAAATAAGGATAATTATGCCATCTGAAAATTTTTCTAATCCCTTCTAGTGGTCTAACCACAAAACAGTCCCTTTCAAGGGATAGTTGTTTTTTTGTTTGTTTGATTTTCTTCTTATTTAGGAAAGATAACATTTTCCTAAATCAATCTCTTGTCTTCCATTCTAGGCTGAGGCTTGTCAACATGCCTGCATATTTCCATAATATTCTTATATTAAAAAAAATACTAGCCCTGCCCCCAGACAAAATAAAGAGTATTATTAGATGCAGGAGAAAATGTCACTTAACATACATTGATTGGCCTAGAATCACACTGTTTAAAATTCCTTTCTTCTTTTGCCACATTAATGGGACCCAAATGTTACCACCATGATTAAGACATAGCAATCCAATGGCAAAGCAGCATGAGGTATGAATCAAAATCCAGCTTTAATTGCCCAATTCTCAGTCACTCCTGTTTAATACTCTGCTTTAAAAAAAATTAAAAATAAACTTTGTATGAAATGTTTTAACAAGTGTCTTGTAAGTAATTCTGTGGAAATTATGCATAGGTTTCTTAAGATGTGATTGATGAAGATGTTTTAATGCTTACTAAGTGACTTTATTTACACTCTGGATCTCCACTGTGGATAGCCACTAAGATTATAATCCAACTACCATTTCTGACATTTTAAAACTATTGTTACATTTGGCTCCAGACCAATAAACACAATCAGTTCAACAATCTAATTATGACTTTCCTCTTTTCTGCATTTTCTGAGCTCAAAGTTACTTTCATTGCTGCATTCTCTTCCCCTCCCCTCATGCTTGCAAGAAATAAAGAAGAATCTGACAGACTGTTAAAAAAATATACAACATTCTAAATGGCACAAATATAAGTGAACCATAAAAATTTCAAGGAAATTATATATTTTTTCCCAATGACGGTTTTAATTTTAACCACTCAATATTCATATGCTCTTCTAGACACAATTATATTGGAACAAAAAGCTTCATAGATTTAAAAAGAATATGACAGAATACTTATTTAAATGTTATATTAAAGATTCATTGTAAATTAAATATTAAAAAGTGTTCAACAGGCCCAAGTATAGTTCAAATCCATCTGTTACTACAAACTATATTTTTTCTTTATCCTCATTTAGCCATATGCCATGGAGCAATCATCAGACTTGTTTCAGCATTCAATTTTGTAATTTTCACTTAGAAATGAATGGTCACTGTTAAAAGACACATAAAGAATTCCTCTTCTTTAACAGAGAACAAACATTCTGCAAAGTGTTTTCAATGCATGCTTTTTTTTTTCCATTTGATTCAAGTGAAGAAGGCCAAAGCCTCAATTAAATTTTAAAAGAATAGAGAAGAATCAAATGGAGTTGTGAAAGAAGCTAGATATAGAGCAAAAGACCTAGATTCAAATTATCTAGCTCTGGAACTTATAACATGTAACCTTGGGCAAATTACTTTTCCCCTTCTGAAATGCCCTTTTCTTAATCAGTAAAATAAGTGTCATTTTAAATCATCTCTAAAGTTCTTGACTACTTTTAATCTTATTTTCCTATGACTGATTCAATTTTGTTTGAAGTCGTGGAAAGAATATGGTACATGCATGTTGCATGTTTGGGTACATACACATACACATAAAATCATATATTACAATTTTTCTCCTCTTTCTTAGACTTGATATGAATACAACTGTAGGACATGCCTTGAGTTTGGCTGACTAAGCTGGCTGCTGCCTCACAGCCAGTTACATTCTTCCACTACTCCAATTCCTTGGAGCTAAGAGACAAAGGAAGCCCTTAATAATATTTTCTAATATTTTCATATTTTATTGAGTTATAGAATGTTCAAGGATGGAAGATAAAGATAATATCACCTATTTTGGTCCAAATTCACCCTTGAATGTGATTTGCCTCTGCAACACTTTTCCTTCACTAAATATGATGTCCTCATGAATGAGTGAAATAATGAATAAGAAACCAACAATCCTAGAAATTTATTTTGATCACTGATGCCACTTTTTATCTCAATGGAATTGCTCTGAATTTTAAGTAATCTGAGGAATATAGCATTTTAAGGGGAGTCCTTGAAAATGACTGTTTATACAAAATAAATCCCCATAAATCCTCAGCATTTTTATACATCACCAACAAAACCTAACAGCAAGAGATACAAAGAGAAATTCCATTCAAAATAACTGTCAGCAGCATAAAATATTTGGGAATCTATCTACCAAAGGAAAGTCAGGAATTATATGAGCAAAATTACAAAAAACTTTCCACACAAATAAAATGACTTAAATAACTGGAAAAAATATTAAATGCTCTTGGATAGGCCGAGCGAATATAATAAAGATGACAATACTGCCTAAACTAATCTATTTATTTAGTGCTATACCAATCAGATTTCCAAGAAAATATTTTAATGATCTAGAAAAAAATAACAACAAAATTCATATGGAAGAACAAAAAATCGAGAATCTCAAGGGAATTAATGAAAAAAAATCAAATGAAGATGGCCTAGCCATACCTGATCTAAAACTATATTATAAAGCAGCAGTCACCAAAACTATTTGGTATTTGCTAAGAAATAGATTAGTTGAGCAGTGAAATAGGTTAGGTTCACAAAATAAAATAGTCAACTATAGCAATCTAGTGTTTGACAAACCCAAAGATCCTAACTTTGGGGATAAGAATTCATTATTTGACAAAAATTTCTGGGGTAACTGGAAATTAGTATGGCAGAAATTAGGCATGGACCCACACTTAACACTGTATACTAAGATAAGATCAAAATGGGTCCATGATCTAGGCATAAAGAACGAGATTATAAATAAATTAGAGGAACATAGGATAGTTTATCTCTCAGACTTGTGGAGGAGAAAAAAATTTGTGACCAAAGATGAACTAGAGACCATTACTGATCACAAAATAGAAAATTTTGATTACATCAAATTAAAAAGCCTTTGTACAAACAAAACTAATGCAAAAAGATTAGAAGGGAAGCAACAAAGTGGAAAAACATCTTCACAGTTAAAGGTTCTGATAAAGGCCTCATTTCCAAAATATAGAGAGAATTGACTCAAATTTATAAGAAATCAAGCCATTCTCCAATTGATAAATGGTCAAAGGGCATGAACAGACAATTTTCGGATGATGAAATTGAAACTATTTCCACTCATATGAAAGAGTGTTCCAAATCACTATTGATCAGAGAAATGCAAATTAAGACAACTCTGAGATACCACTACACACTTGTCAGATTGACTAAGATGACAGGAAAAAATAATGATGAATGTTGGAGGGGATGCGGGAAAACTGGGACACTGATGCATTGTTGGTGGAGTTGTGAACGAATCCAACCATTCTCGAGAGCAATCTGGAATTATGCCCAAAAAGTTATCAAACTGTGCATACCCTTTGATCCAGCAGTGTTTCTACTGGGCTTATACCCCAAACAGATACTAAAAAAGGGAAAGGGACCGGTATGTGCCAAAATGTTTGTAGCAGCCCTGTTTGTAGTGTCTAGGAACTGAAAAATGAATGGATGCCCATCAATTGGAGAATGGCTGGGTAGATTGTGAATGTTATGGAGTATTATTGTTCTGTAAGAAACGATCGGCAGGAGGATTTCAGAGAGGCTTGGAGAGACTTACATGAACTGATGTTAAGTGAAATGAGCAGAACCAGGAGATCATTATACACTTCAACAATGATACTGTATGAGGATGTATTCTGATGGAAGTGGATTTCTTTGACAAAGAGATCTAACTGATCAATGATGGACAGAAGTAGCTAAACCCAAAGAAAGAACACTGGGAGATGAATGCAAACTATTTGCATTTTTGTTTTTCTTCCCGGGTTATTTCTACCTTTTCAATCCAATTCTTCCTGTGCAACAAGAGAACTGTTTGGTTCTGCACACATGTATTGTATCTAGGATATACTGTAACCTATTTAACATGTAAAGTACTGCTTGCCATCTAGGGGAGGGGGTGGAGGGAAGGAGGGGAAAAATTGGAACAGAAGTGAGTGCAAGGGATAATGCTGTAAAAAATTACCGTGGCATGGATTCTGTCAATAAAAAGTTATTAAAAAAAAAAGAAAATGACTCAGTTTAATTAATACTATTTTAGTGGTTAATGTTTTCCTAAGAATTATCATTTAACTGTGTACAAAACTTAGGACTAATGGCCTTCATGGTTTTTATTTTTTCCCTTCAAAAATGGTATCTCAAACTTTTATTCCAAGCAACTTTTTGAAAAGTCATATAATTTTAATTTTTTTTATTTATTTACAAAAATGCTTTGCTCTCTCCTAGCACTTTCATAAGGCTGATATTTCAGGTTTTGACTTTATTCTCCTGATTCTTTTTGCTCTATTTTTCCCCCCTGAGGTAATTGGAGTTAAGTGACTTGGCCAGGGTCACACATTTAAGAAGTGTTAATTATATGAAACCAGATTTGAATTCAGGTCCTCCTGACTTTAGGGCTCGTGCTCTAAGTTTTTTTTACTCTAAAACTCTGTGCCTTAATTGGTATCACTGATCAGCAGTATTGTAAAATTTAGAGTTGAAAGGGAACTTAAAAGTAATTTAATGCAAGTATCCATCAGGTGAAAAAATATCTTCTATAGCATTACTGAAAGATAGCCATTCAATTTGAACTAGAATACCATGATAGAGAGCTTACTATTGTGATTCAATTCAACCTACTTTTTTCTTAGGCAGGGAAGAATTAGAAGAAGGGAAGGATCAGGCTAGAATAATTTTATGGCATTTTGCAATTTTATGACTAATTCATCAGACTCAACATCTTTACTAGCCATCTCTGTATTGACTTAACTAGGTCTAAACTCTACTGGTAGAAATCTAGTCCAAAGCCAAAAACACTAGTTCCATGGATTTTCATTCAATGTACATTTAAGTGAAAATCAATGACTTTGTTAGGCCTTGGTCATATTAAAAGAGCAAGAAAACTAGAAACAAGAAACAAGAAAAAGAAAGGGGAACAAAATAACTAAATGGGAACATAAATTCAATCTTAAAAAAAGGACTTTTTTGTAACAGGAGGGGAGCAGCAATTTAACTAGGAAGTTGGCATTTTCTGTAAGATTGCTGATTAGCAAAAATTCATCAGTTTAAGTTCTTGGACAATGAGTAGATGGGCACTTTATTTAAATTCACACAACTAGAATACACTGGTGGTACCTGAGCTTACATCTTCTTAACTCTGAAATGAGTTCTCTGCATTATACCAAGACTGATGAAAGGTATGGTTAAATGTTATTTTTAATTTAGTGTGAGTACCTAATCAATGAATCTTCATGTTTGTCTAGGGAAGATATAGCATAAAAAATAAACCCAAAATGCACCCCAGTGCAGCTGAATCAGATTAAAACATCACTGGAAAATATTTAACAAAATAAATAAAAATTCAATAAAATGGAAGTAATATCACATTTAAAAACTAAGTCAATGTGTGGCTGGCAAGGATCTTTATATGTATATGTTGGACACCATTAGTAAAAGAAATACAATTTTATTCTACATTAATTTGTCTGCTATAGTCATGGATCAGATCCATTCACCATATAACAGATTCATAATAATAATGTTAGAATGTTAGAACTGGTAGCTATCTGAGGCATTCTACAAGCTAATCTTTATACTTCTTGAAATTACCTTTTATGCTATCTAGTCCAGGACTTCTTAAATTTTTCCACTCACAGTCCATTTTCATTTGAGAAATGTTTGCATGATCCTAGGTGTGTGTGTGTGTGTGTGTGTGTGTGTGTGTGTGTGTGTGTGTGATAAATATACAAATCAGGCACTTATAGATAATAAATCATAATTTCATGACCTCCACATTCAGTTATGGGATGCCATATAGGGTCATAACCCACAGCTTAAGAAATTTTGATTTAATCTATATCCCTGTCATTACAAATGAGAAAGGGGAAGTCTAGAAAGTTTGGGCAGCTGTGGGACACAGTGGCTAGAATGCCAGTCCTGCTATCAGGAAGACTAATCTTCATGAATTCAAATCTGGCTCAGATAATTATTCCTGACTTAGGCAAGTCACTTAACCCTATCTGCCTTAGTTTTCTCATCTGTAAAATGAACTGGAGAAGGAAATGGCAAACCATTTCAGTATCTTTGACAAGATAATTACAAATGGGGTCACAAAGAGTTGGACATGACTGAAACAACTGAAAAAGAATGGAGAGTGTAAGTCTTAGATTACAGAGATATTAGGTAGAACAACCAAAATTCAAATCCAAGTCCTTTAACTCCAAATCTATTATTCTTCCACTCCATCACTAGCATTTGACAGGTGTGGTAGCTGATGAAATCATTTACCAAAAGTCTCCCAAGAAGAGAGTAGAAAGGGTGATCCATTATTCAGGGTTCTTTCAATTATGTCACAAAAGCATTAACAAACAGAACTATAACTTCTTAGAGAACAGGAAAAGATCCAGAAAACATGCCCAACTGAACTTTAGCTGCTGTAAAGACCATTGGCCCACTTACTAAGGTATCCTGATCAGAGGTCATAATGGTTCCTTCTGATCATTATAAGGCTCTCTTCTCTATCACCTTGGATTACTTAATTAGCACACCATGACTAACTAAATTATTAACTAAAATGGCTTTTCTGATGGAAAATAATCCCTGGGAATAATTTTCAAAGACTGGTCATGACTAATCCTCTGACTAACATTTGGGAAAAGAGAGGAAAATCTTGGCTTCCCCCTTATAATTATCCTATAAGGTTAAATCCCTGATGCCCCTCCATAAAGACAAATCATCCTGGGGCACCAGGGTCATTTACCCTGTTCATTAGTATGACCTTAATAAAAAACTGTTTGCTTGACCTGCATGTCTGATATATATTTGTACCGGTCTTCTAAGGTTCCATGTGAATTCTGCTTTGACATTTCCAACTTCTGGTATTGCATCAGGATATTCTAATTTTGCCTAAAAAGGAAATCTAACCTCCCCAAACACACACACACACAACACACACACACACACACACACACACACACACACACACACACACACACACACACACACACACACACACCCCTTGTCCCACCTATTTTAGGAAATGTAAAAAGCAAATACTAGGAGTGTGATACCTACATATCAAAGAAAACGATTCCTTGGTTCTCTAAACAGTATTTGCAATGAGACTAGGAGTTTATTCTGACTCTCAGTAACTTTTCCCACCTTCTCTATTTTCATAAGAAGGCAAAAGGACATTGGCAAATGTCCAAGGTAAATGGGTAGTAAGAACAATGGGTCACTGTAAAAGGATATTCCTCCTGAACCAGATATCTAAATCCTATGACATTCAGTGGTCATATTTTGCTTATTTCATAATTCTTACCATTCCCAACACAAAAGAAATGTTTAAAGTCTACTTCAAAGAAAGAATTTAATAAACTCATTCAATACAGGAGTAAAAAACCAGGTGAGGCATACAGTATTATCTAGGAAGTCATTACTATATTTGCATTTTTAACAGGGGACACAATACTTAGATTGGTTCAATCCAAGTGAATGAAAACTTAAGTATTGAGTTTCAAATTCAGAAACTTTAAGGAATGAAATATATAGATATAAGAGAGTCTTCTAGGTCAGGGGCTCATAAACATTTTTGTCAGTATCATGAATCCCTTATAAAACCTCTAGAATCCTTTGAAGCACTATGCTTGTTACCTCTATTCATAACAGAAAAGAAACATTTTCAGTTAGAAATTAATGAAAGACACATATTTCTGATCCAACTTCATCTCTCTTGAACTCAAGGGAATAATAGTTGTTCTAGGTTCTGATATAGCATCTGTGTATAAAACTAATTGTGGAAATTGTACTTTATTCTATTTGAAAGTTTCATAAAATCCTGGAGCTTTTTCACTGCAAGACTTAAGAATTCCATTTGAAAGATGAGGAAAATATGTCCCAGAGATGAAGGGAAGTGATGTTCTCAAGATCACACAGCAAAGTACAATTCAAACATACATATCCCCTGGTTATATGTACAATGTTCATTCTCAACTCAATTCAATAAACATTTATTAAGTACCCACTGTGTGCCAGGCACTGGGCTAAACAATAAGAATACAAAAAGAGGAAAAAGACAGTCCCTCCTCTTCTGGAGGTCAAATGAAACTCTAACCTTTGTAATTTAAGACATGTTAATTTCAATTGCAAATCATTACTAATCTGTAAAATTCTGTGGTTTGAGGCTCTTTCAAGGTCTAATGGTCTATGACATTATTGAAAGAATTTCTCACTATATCCAGCATTTTTGTAAAGTAAAAAAATCCTTTCAATGAGAATTTTTAAAATTCTAATTAAGAAAAACCAAATGACTCAAAACTGGAAAGGAGTTTAAAAATCATTTGGTATGAAGCACCCATTTTATAATTGAATAAATTAAGACTCAGAAAAAGCTTAATGAGTTGTCTAAGATCAAGAAAATTTGTATTTCAAACTCACATTCTCTTACTCTCAATACTATAGATTTTTCCTCTACACTAATTTATTATTTTATCTTTATATTAATACAAGTGTTCAGAAGATTTGTTTAAAGTGTGATGGTCCCTGTTACCTAAGGATATGTTCTTTGATTTGATATTTGATATTGAATAAAATATGCAAGGAATTTTTTTAAATAAAAAAAAGTAAAAGGCAGGGGAAAGAAGTTACATAAGAGGAGGAAGGATGCTCATGACAAGAAATGGCTCATACAAATATCATATATGCATGAAGGTCTTTATATTCAATATTATGTCACATAGGACTGACTATAAGCAAAGTCAAAATGCTAAGCTTTTGGGTTTCATTTATGCAAAATAAGGAATCCTATGAGAACTGGCAGACACTACTTCATTTATCAATATCACATAAACAACCATGTCATAAAACATAGCTTTTTTTCTTGGAGAATATAAGATATCAGTGACTGGAACCTTGGAAATAAAGAGACTTAAGGTCCTTTGTCACGGTTTCCTGTTTTGGTCAATTAGAGTCGCTACAGGAATGTCAAGTACCTATAGATCTAAAATTATTTCTTCCAGCTTATCCCACTAGGAATTGTATAAAGAAGATTGCATAAGGCTGATGATCTCTATTATGACATAAGCTGAGAAAATAATTTCTATTAATCTTAGGTGATTATTAGGCTTTTATCAGCCTGTCTACTCTGCCACATTGGAGAACATGCAATGTATCTGAAATGATACTAATTGGCACTAATAAACCTATTTTCTCTTTCAATTGCTTTCCAATACATTCCCATCATAAATGTTTCTTTGCCATCAAACAGTAATTAGATTTCAACCTGTAGATTTTCTGGGCGCCTGGTTTTTCTCATATTCTCTTCCTCCTTCTAGCTACTGGTTTATTTTCCTGGTACACAAATCATGTGCATCTTTACCCAGGGATAGCCAATGGCACAGAGAGAAAAATAAAACAAAAAGAAATGGAACATCTTCATGCCATCACGACCTTTGGTAAAAAACACAGCTCAAATGGAATAATGCTGCTACAGTTGCAGCTACTTAGTTAAATTCAGATTACAGTAGATAGATAATAAAGATCGAGACACTGCTAGAGACAGATATAGGTATGTGTATGTATATTTGTTTGGGTATTTATGTGTATTGATACAATGCAGAAAGCCTATTTCTATGTGAAATGTGTGTGTGTGTGTGTGTGTGTGTGTGTGTGTGTTACAGTACATATATTACAGAGATATATAGATATTAGGGTAGAAAGAGTAGAAGATTAAACCTGGTCAAAAAGTCACCTCTTTCCTATTTAGTACCCATATGATTTCCTTGACTGCAAAATGAGCAGATTGGCCTTGCAAAAATTTATAGTACCTTCCAACTCAAAAAAAAAATTAAACAATTTTATAGCTTAAATTACTCCTCAGAAACTTGAAAGTCCATCAACAAGAAATTCCTCTATTTCTCTTCTACATTTGACACAGTAAAGACATTACAAATGCGAGGGACAATAGGTCAATAATTCTGAACAAACTTGGTTTAGAGACCCAAAATGAAGAACATTTAACTCTAGTATTAAAATATTATAGTTAGTATGGTAAATAAAATAATTTTTGAGTCCCAATCTGTTAAATTTTAATGTGCAGGAATTTTTTTTTATAACTTACTCATTCAACTTTTAACTTTGTTATGAGATAAACTCATAGTTGTGTCAAGTTCCAGATGTCATGTCTAGACACAGAGTTTACTTAGATGTTGAGACTTAAGGGTTGACTTTTAATAACTTTGTGAATAGGGAAATTAATTTACTTCTTCCATTCTCCCTATTCTGTTCTGTTCCCCTTCTTCTCTTCCTCTGTAGACAATCTTCAGAATCATTTCTTGCCTTTTTTGTCAAAATCTGACAACAACATTTATACTCAGGTAAGAACAGTAGCTTAAAAGATTAAATAGTAAAGTTCAAACTTACATGAAAGGATCATTGACCATCTGGCCTTAACCTGGCCATAAACATTTTAAGCCTTGCCAGAAAGTTCCTCTCTGTGTATAGGATCATAGAGCAAAGACTAGATAGGATTTTAAAAGTTATCTGGTTCAAACAATTTATTTGACAGATGAGCAAACTGTATTTCAAAGAAACAAAGATGAGTATCTCTTGTAAATGACTTCTCTTCAAATGCTTAAAGCAAGACATTTTTTGAAGGCCATATCTTTACATTTTAAATATGTGTAGTTCTTTCAATTATTCCTAATGTATAACATGAACTTCAGACCCTTCAGCATCTTAGTTGTTCTTTTCCATGTGCTCTACAGCATATCCACAACTTTCCTAAAATGTAGTTTCCAGAACTGAATATCATACCCAAATTGTGAATCAATCAAGAGCAGGACATTGGTAGCAAGTCTATTTGCTACCAATATTTTGATTCCATGCCTCATTTACTGTAGTCTGTTGTTACTGAAAGTTGATTCAGCGAAGTTTATAGGTTTATACACATATTCATGAATGGAAAAAGGAAGGGGAAGGAGTGAAAGGAAAGGAATAAACATTTACTAAGTATGTGGTGTATGTCAGGCACTCTGTTAAGCTCTTTTAAGTATTTTGAAACTTTTTAAATATTATATATGGTACAAACCAAGGTTAAGTGATTTGCCCAGAGTTAGTGTCTGATGATATTTGAACTCAGATATTTCTGATTCAAGGCCCAGTACTCTATTCACTGCATCACTTAGTTGTCTCAAAACATATATAGTATTATGACAAAAGTATTTAGAAGCTAAATAGTGTCCACTCAAGGTTTAGGTATATAAATTAAGCAAGAAGGGCCAAAATGTCTCATTCAAAACTGCTCTCATGTTTCTGAAAAGCTTCCTTTAATTCCAAGGAAAACACAAACAACAGGTAACACTGAGAGAGGAGATGATTTAGTCTCTATCATTCTGTGAACTATGGTTTAGAAGATAGTGGAATGTACTTGAACTCAGTGAAAAAGGTTTTTTTATCTCTACCTTATTCAGAATATTACTTGGATTAAATTATCTCTGGCAGCAACAATGATACATTACATAAGTGTAACATAGCAATTTAAGTTTTTAAGATTCCTCATGGTCTCTGGTGTTGTCTACGGGATGTTAATACAAACTATACTTTGCAGATGGCAAACTTATAGAGGCCCAACACATCTAACTAATATCAGAATCAAGACCGAGGTTCACAATTACTATTAGTGAAAACAAAAGGGAAAGGGAAGAAACCAATTATTTCAATTGACACTTGTTCCATTGCATTCCTTCCTCTCACATTTTTCCAAAATCAAAATCAAAAATATTCTAAAAACTAAAATTATTTGAATTATCAGCTCAACAATAATTGTGTCTATAGGAAAATCAACAGTTGGACTGAAAAAATGCATCTTTTTCACTTCACAGAATTTAATATGGAAAATAAAAAAGATCAATAATTGGATATTTCTACCTTTTGATCTAATGTTGCTGTTTTGTAGACATAGTATGGTAACTTCAGGGTAGAACATGTAACATTAAAAAAAACAAATTTAGACTTAGAATTTTAATTCTAATTATTAATTTTTTAAAACCTGTTATTTTATAGGTACCAACATTTTGGCCTAGAAATTATCACCATTTTAGATTTATATTCTAGGCCTGGAAGATAGTTCAGAGGTACTCATTTTACAGATTACTGATGTAAGAACTGAGACTCAGTAAGAGTGTGATGTCTTCAGAATCTTATAATACATCACAGGAGGAGAACCATCATTAAGTCCCATATGTTCATTTTATTATCTCATGTTTAAATGGAATGAGTGCTGAGTATTCTTTTCTTTCTCCCAAATGATCATATCCCTTATTTATAACAGTTTTAGAATTTTTGTCATTGCATTTATTTTTCTTTAAAACAAAAACAAAAACATCATCCCAGATGTGCTTTCAACTTCAGTATTTCCATTATTAAAAAATTAAAGACTTGTATGAAAATAAAACCCTCAAAGCAATAACAATCCAGAAAACAAATTCCAATAAAAAAATTGGATAAGGCAGGCAAGGAAAAGAGACATTTTATGTTATATATTGTGAATAACCATAGTTTGTCATTTATTGTATTTCAATCAAGTTGTATATATATATATTCAAATGGCTATGTGGATGCCTCTCATATATTCCAAGAATATATAGTCACTTTACTATTGGCACTCATGGCAATGCCCACACATACTTCCTATAGGGATCTCATGCTAGTGAAATATTTTACCATCAAGAAGAAATTAATAGATATAATCCAGGGTTATATATAGTAGATTTATCAGGCAATTGCAGTTAAAATACAAATCCATTGAGTAGACAGAAGTATTTTATTTCCTATAAATGACTGATAACCTAGAAATACAACATTAAACAAAACAGATTAGAGAACTCTGGAATACTCTCTTCATTCAGAGAATGTGGCAAGAATTGATCAGGATAATCCATGACTCCAGTGAAGTCCAAAACTCAGAGATTAAATCTGCCATAACTCTAATTTAATGTGATTCACAAAAAAGCACTTTAGAAGAAAGGATATTTTAGCCAAATTTAGATCCCGGAGATTCACTAATTAAAGCATTTGCTGTAAAAGCAAAAATTCTTCCTGCTAGGCAGAGGAATTTGACAATTTTTTTTCCTCAGTTGGACAGGACTGGTTATTCCGATAGATGGAATAAGAACTATAAAACAAACAAAAAACAAAAATCAGGAGATACATACTACTGGAAAAGTATAGATGTGGATCAGTGAGTGACCAGAGATGAAATGAATTTCTTGGAGAGAAAAAATTCATGTACAGGCGTAGAGAGCCTATATAGCCACACTGTGGAGAGAAATAAAATATCTATATCCAAAGACATACTTTCAATATTTTATATGATTACAATCACTTCAGACTATTTACAAACTTGAACATACAATGCTTATGGTCGTGGATGTGCATGTGTGCATATATATATATATATATATATATATATATATATGCCCATTATTGATCTGTTAATTGAAACAAATATAATTTTCAAATGCTGTACCAAAAAAGACCTAAATTAAAGTCCTTTCTCACAAGTAACTGAGGTATTTATTAGTTTTACCTCTCTGAGCCTCAGTTTCCACATTTCTAAAACTGGACTTAGACTGTATTTCTAGCTTCATCATAAATTACTTCCTCCCCAATAAATCGTGTTTTTCTTTCTCTCACAAAAAATGCAATGTATTGGATGTCTAAGTGGCAGACACATCCTGAAGGAAGAAGCAAAAAAAAAAAAAAATCACCAACACTGTGGGGTAGCTACCTTTTTGCTTCCCCCACTGTCCCTTCCCTGGCCTACTTGACACTCGTAAGTCTTTAATGAGAAGAAAGTCCTTTCTTTTAGATGAAATAGCGAATCACCAAGTCTTACCATGTTCTCTGTCTTTGTGCCATGTAATCACCGTGAGCTGTCATTTTAACTAATTAAGCAATACATGGTCTTTGGGGCATTCCCATCTACCCTTTCCAATATACCCTTAGCATAACAAGAAGTGCCACCTGCCTCAAAGCTGAATCCTTTCCTCCCCAACTTGAGCGCTGAACTCCTTGAAAGAAAGGAATATTTAAACTTTTATCTTTATATAAAATACTTATCACAGTAAGTGCTTAATAAATGCATTTTTCATTCCTTCTGTCAATGAACTTCCCCTTTATGTCTGTCTCAAATCTGTGACTTTAAAGCATCATCTGCAGGAAGCCCTTTGTGATTCCTCTAAAGACTAGCTCCTTCCTTTCCAGACTAACTTGTATTTAAATATTTTGCATTCATTCATTGCATGAGCATAAATATGTGTGTGTTTGTGTGTGGGTATGATGCATATGCTTATGTATGGATTTGATGTTTTCCCCATTACAATAAAAACTTCTCCTAAAGAAATTTTTTCATTCTTTATTTTTTTTTTGGATCTAGATAAAAATGGCTGTTGGACACATAGTAGGTTCTTGATGAATGCTTGGTGTTTGGTTGATTGATAGTAATACACGCCTCATATCACATCTTTTTTTACTACTCTTGGAAAAGACTAGAGGTTGGTTATAGGGACAAAAGCCATCATTGTATCTTTTCTTTTTGTGAGATACAAAAAATGCACTATTTAGTGCCCTCCATTCTAATCCTATTTTCTCTACTTTAATGGCTTTTTTCACATTGTCCTCCCTGCCCAAATGAAGCTCTTGCTCCCTCTTTGATCATCAAAATAACTCTTCCTTTTAAGCTCAATTCATGTGCTGCATATTAAGTGAATCATTTTTTGGCATTTTCCTCATCTCATCCATAAGTGAAAATGATCTATCCTGAAATTCATAAGTATTTTTGCCTTTTTTTGTACTTATTTCACTTTCCTTTTGTCATAGTTATTTGCATATTTTTTCTCTCCCTTATTATACCATAAGCACCTTGAGTTTGAGGATGTTACCTTTGTATTACTGGAAATGAAGGCAAAGTCTTTTTTTAAAGTCAGATCTTCTATTTCTTGGTGTAGGGAATTACCAATGTATAGAGTTCTTTCCTCTGTACAAATTGAAGCTTTTCAATAATTTATACTGTGGCACCAAGAGATTAACTGATTTGTCCATGTTTACATGGTTATATGTATCTGAGATAGAAGTCTTTCTAAACTATCTTCCTGTCACAAAACCTCACTTCCACCCACAATGGCATACTATCTTCTCTTTTATATTGTTCATGCTTAATGCACATATATTTAATTTAAATGAGTCAATTTGAATAACTTCTATGTCTCTGTTTTCCAGGATGAATTATGGGTTATTCAAGTTAATTAAATATTCTACTTAGTGAAGTTTTTAAGACTATTTGTGAATGCCAATTTTACAAATCAAAAGTCAAAAAAAAAGTACTAAGTCATTTTTTTTGCTGCTGATTCTGGTTTTGAAGTATAGAGTGCCAGCAATGAAAAGGACCAATTCTTTAAAGAAGGCTGGCAATTCATATGCAAAGTGCTCCCCTCCACCCACACTCAGACCTCTATCTATATTTATACAAATGGTGACCACATGAACATGTGTATGTACACACACACACATATATAAAGACATTATTATTACTCTTAAGGAGATTACAATCCAGGTGGCACTGCAATTAAAATACTAAATTTGGAGTCAAAAACACTATTTTTTAATTCTATCACAGACAGTGAGTCTGTAATCAGGAGCACATCATAGAATCTCTTTCAGCCTCAGTTTCCTCATCTGTAAAATGAAGGAGTTAGATTCAATGACATCTAAGATCTCTCCAACTATGATCCTGATTAACAACCATGGTCTTTTACTTAGAATCTTACTTTTCCAAAACATCAACTTTATATCATTCCCATTAAAATCCATCCATGCTATTGTCCAAGTAGTATTCTTAATGAACTTGGCAAATTGTCACTCTTCTACTCAAAATCTGTAAATTTTCAGTGATTTTTCCATGGAATAAAGTTACGATGGTTAACCCTGACTTTCAAGACCATTCAAGCCTACCTATCCAACTTATAATTTATTTATATAACTATTATTTTATTCAAACTAGACCATACTCTGATCTTCACCTTCACTCTCATTTTCATCTTTTCTTCCTTCTTGCTAACTCTTAGAATAAACCCTTGGAATAAACTCTACATGATTCATCTCTAGCAAATGAAACACCTTTTTCAACTTTAAGCCCTGACAATCTAAATCTGCTGTTATTTCCTAGTAATTTTATGAAATGATGATGTGTAGCAAAAAGGAGATCAAAGTTGCTACTGCTACTATTCCTCTCCTCCTCCTCAGTTACTTAGATAGACTTTGCACTTGGTTAGCTGAGATTCACCTTCAAGACTTGAAAAAACAGATATTTGTAAAAGCCCATTTAAAAAAAAAAAGTCATCCTTTAAGACTTAAATGCAATTCCCTTAAAAGCTTTCCATTAGTCAATGTAAAGGATTGGGAGAAATTGTGAAAAAAAAGAAAGACAGAGACAGAGAGAGAAAGGAGGGAGGGAAGGAAGGAAGGAAGGAAGGAAGGAAGGAAGGAAGGAAGGAAGGAAGGAAGGAAGGAAGGAAGGAAGGAAGGAAGGAAGGAAGGAAGGAAGGAAGGAAGGAAGGAAGGAAGGAAGGAAGGAGGAAGGAAGGAAGGAAGAAGGAAGGAAGGAAGGAAGGAAGGAAGGAAGGAAGGAGGGAAGGAAGGAGGGAAGGAGGGAAGGAAGGAGGGAAGGAAGGAGGGGAAACTGTTCATTTCAAAAGACTAGTGGACTAAATTCAAATGGTCTGCGTTTTATTCATAGTCCTGCATGTACCTTGCTGTGTGACCTTAAATCACTTTTTCTCAATGAACCTCAGTTTCCTCCTTGGTTCAATGAAGAGGTTCCGCCAAATGATCTACAAGGTCCTTTCTAGCTCTAAAATTTTAAGACTCTATAAATGGGGGAATTATTCTTAAATTTTTTGTTTTGTACCCTTAGGTCTGCTTCTTTAACTGACAATCATGCTCTTAAAGTGTCTATAAAACTACAGGGGTCTCTCAAGTCGCAGGTTTACATTTGAACAAGGACAGTGGTGTCCTAGAGTTATTGCTGTCTCCTTAAAGCCTTTTAATCTCCTGTGAAATGGGGTGTGAGAATCAGTCTACTAGCAGGAGAGTTCATAATCATGTTAAAAAAAAAATCAGCAACCAGCTGTGTATGAGTCCTCTCACCAGAACAGCTGAGGAATATAAGAGAGTTTCTCTCTATAATCTTGAAGGGATTGTTACTGGGAAGGAATAAATTAGCTAGTTGTGGCTTCCTGTGCTGGACTGGTGTTAAGGAAAAGTACAGATATTTAGACTGTCTACGTGATGCCAAAGCAAATTTTGGAAAGGCAAACAATGCAGTTAACAAACCAGGTGTTTACAAGATACCAACCAGCCAGTTGGACTGATTTGTTTGCCCTGAACAAAATCAAACCAAATTGAATGGTTGTTTTGGCATCTTGTACCATGCTGTAGTAGGGATAGCAGCTGGGCAAGGCTGCCTAGGAGGGGCCAGGACCAAGAGCCCAATTAAGCAAGTAGAATCTGGCAGGAATCACAGGTCAAAAAGGCACTGGGTGAAGTACAGAGAGGTATATAGGGCAAGGAGAATCAGGCTGATATCCAAAGCCAGGCAGACAATTCCAGGCTAGAGTATTACCTAAGGTTGGAATGATCTATCAGATCTGGGCAGGCAGGACTCAAGTGTCCCTGGAAATAGAGAGGCAGACACGTTAGTCCGAGTGAATAGGGACACGAAGGTGAATCCTTCCTTTCTCTTAACACAGCCCCATCCCACCCATCTCCCCCTATCAAATTCTCCCTACTGTGGGAGTAGGGTTTAGAATTAGGTGTTTTGAATCATGGGGAAGTCAGAGCTGAATAGCAAAACAAGCTTTTGCTGATGAATACAGAGGAATGACTTATTTTAAAAGTCTTAGCTTGTCTCAAACACAGCCTGAAAGGAGACTACCTAGGTCCTTAATCCCATTGCTTTTATAAGCTTGCCATTCAAGTGCAAAGCTGACAGGGCCACTTGTTTTGGAGGGAAAGAAAATGCAAAAAATGGTTATCTGTAAATTTTAAAACCCAGTGTTCAGGCTTGATTGCTTGATTATATCCTACTACCTTGGCTCCTAACTCTGATTGTTTTGGGGAGATCTATTGTTTTGCCTTGTGGAAAATTCAATTCAATTCAAATCTATTATACATCAATTGGGTGTCAGACACTGAGGATTCAATAAGCAATTATCCTTGCCCTCAAGGAGTCTCTAGTCTAATAGAGGTTATGGCATATAGACAAAAAATATGAAACAAGTATGATGAGATAAGGGCAAAGGAGAGACATCTAGACATAGTGCTCTAGGAAAGAAACTCCTGATAAAAAAGGATGCTATTTTTGAACCTTTCTAATCATTAACAAGCAAAATCGGCTTCCCTTTAATTAACACCCAATGGTCCTTTGAAGCAATACAGAACAAATCTAATCCCTCTCACACATGACAAGACTTCAAATGATTGATGATGGCTATCATGACTCCACAACTATTCACTTCTTCAAGTTAATCATTCCAAGTTCCTTCTATTTGTTTCCTCTGACATTGATATTCACCTACGTGTCTTCATGGCACTCAGGTAATACACTGGATAGAAAACTGATTTAGAATCAGGAAGAGAAGTTCAGATCCACACACAGACACTTACAGATTATGTGATCTATCAGATCTGCTTGAGGAGGCAGATCTGGGTAAGTCACGTCTGATCTTTGCCTCAGTTTCCTCATCTGAAAATGGAGAGAATAGCACCTACCTCCTAAGGTAGTTTCAAGAATAAAATTAGTTATTATTTGTAAAATGTCAAGTTTTAAAACACTATATACATAAACATGTAATTATTATAGATGTTATATTTTTATTTTGGATATATCTTTTTCTTAAAGAGTGCTGCTTAACACAGAACACAATATTCCAGATTTGGATGGATGAAGAGTATACAAATCACACACACACACACACACACACACACACACACACACACACTTCCACTACCCTACCCCTACTCCCCATCCCACCCACCCCCACATACATATCCAACCTCTCCTTGTTTGGGACAGAACAATAACAATAGCTGATATATAATACTCCAAGATTTAAAAAGTACTTTATTATCTCTCATTTGAACATAATTTCAAAGGGGAAAGCTATAGGAGCTGGATGGGACCAGATAATACCTCTTATAGAAGGTGGGAGTTGAGCTATATCTTGAAGGAAACTGGGAAAGCAATATTGAGGCAAAGAATTCCAGGCATGGGAATCTGATGGGCATGGGAACAGTAGTCACAATGGTTCTGCTGGTACAGATTATGGAAACAGGAGTGACTTAGGACATGATAGTAGTCTTAGATTTATAATTTCAATCCCTAGTTGTATCAGATCATTTTACCTTAGTACCTGTATCACTTGTATTGCTTGGTTCTCCCCAGTAGTCTTGCCTATGTATTGAGTTCTAGAGATTACCCAAGTTAGAGGGCAATGTTGGTTTCTAGCAGGCAGAGTTCAATCCTACATGTCTATACCAAATAATTTTCTTCTCTTAGTGATATTATGATTGGAATTATAATGATAATAAAAGCTAGTATTAATATAGTTCTTTAATGTTTTCTAAGTAGTTTATTTTTTCTCCTTTTTCTTTTTTTGTTTATTTTTGACGTGTTATTTTATGAATTGTTGAAAGAGAAAAATCAAAGCAAAAGGGAAAAACCAAGAGAGAAATATAAAATCAGAAAAAAAAGAAGTTAACATAGCATATGTTGATTTAGATTCAGTTTCCTTAATTCTTTTTCTGAATGCAGATGGCATTTTCTGTCCAAAGTCAATTGGGATTGCTTTGAATCACTATACTACTGAGAAGAATCAAGTCTTCCATAGCTGATCATTGTACAATCTTGCTCTTATTGTGTACAATGTACTCCTGGTTCTGCTTGTTTCACTCAGCATCAGTTCATGTAAATTGTCCCATCATTTTTTATAGAACAATAATATTCCAATATCTTCATATACCACAATTTGTTCAGCTATTCCCCAACTGACGGACATCTACTCATTTTCCAAATTTTTTTGCTACCACAAAAAGAGAAGCTACAAACATTCCTGCACATTTTCCTCTCCTTCATGATTTCTTTGGAATATAGACTCAGTAGTGGCACTGCTGGGTCAAAGGATATGCACAATTTTATAGCCCTTTTGGGTATAATTCTAGATTGCTCTCCAGAATGGTTGGAATATTTCACAATTCCACTAACAATGCATTAGTGTCCCAGTTTTCTCAATCCTCTCCAGCATTTATCATTATCTTTTTCTGTCATTTTAGCCAATCTGAGAAGTATAGGGTGGTACCTCAAAGCTGTTCTGATTTCTTAATTTTCATTTTTCTAATCTATAGTAATTTAGAGCATTTTTGAATATAACATCTAAAAATTGTCTATTATATCCTTTGACAATTGGGAAATTACTTGTATTCTCATAAATTTGACACAGTTCCTTATATATTTTAGAAATGAGACCATTATTAAAAATATTGGGTGTAAAGATTTTTTTTCTGACTTGTATTTCCCTTTTTAGCTTGTTTCTGTTGGGTTTGTTTGTGTAAAAACTTTTAAATTTCATGTAATCAAAGTCATAATGTTCTCTAGTTATTCTTTGCCATAAATTCCTCTCTTCTCCAAAGATCTTATAGGTAAATTATTTCTTGTTCTCCTAATTTGCTTATGGTATCATCCTTTATGCCAAATCATGCATTTATTTTGACTTTATTTCGGTAAGATGTGTGAGATGTAGGTTTATGGCAATTTTCTAACATATTATTTTCTAGTTTTCCCAGTAATTTTTGTCAAAAACTGAATTCTTATTCTAGAAGCTAGAGTTTGGGGGATTATCAAATACTAGATTGCTATAGGTCTTGATTACTGTATCTTCTGTATTTAATCTACTCTCCTGATCCACCATTCTTATTTCTTAGCCAATACCAAATGGTTTTGAAGATTGCTTTATAATATAATTTTAGGTTTAGTACTGCTAAGTCACTATCCTTTGAATTTTTCTTATTCTTGACCTTTTGTTCTTCCAGATGAAGAATTTATTATTATTATTTTTCTAGTACTATAAAATAATATTTTGGCAGTTTGATTCATATGGCACTGAACAAATAGACCAATTTAGACAGAATTGTCTGGGACTACCCATGAACAATTGATATTTTCCCAATTGTTTAGAACTGACTTTATTTGAGTAAGAAGTGTTTTGTAATTGTGTTCATAGAGTTCTTGGATTCAACATAGTTTAAATATTTCATCCTTCATTACCCTCAAAACAACCCTGTGAAGTAGGTGCTGTTAACAAAATCAGTTTTTCACATGAAGAAGTTAGGAATGGAGAGAGAGTAAATGATTTGCACAGGGTGATGCAAATGGTAAGTTTCTGAGGCAGAATTTGAATGAACATCCATCATTATGACTTTGTGAAACATTGTATTGAAAAAAAGGTGTGTCTAAATCTTTCCTAAGAGCCACCCTTTCCCCAAACCTGGACAAGATGATCTACTGAACATTGTCAGTCAACAAATAAATAAGCATATATTAAGCTTTTACTATGTACCAAGAACTGGGGTAGAAAAACAAAACAAAACAACAACTATAGTAATAATAATACCTGCTCTTAAAGAGCTTGAAATCTATTGTGAAAGAATGGTTAGAGATCTGAAGCAAAGATGGCTGGAGAACTCATCTCATAGAGTAAGACCTCAAATATCCCACTTCTTCCTTTAAGTAGTCTAGCCTCAGAACCCCATTAACCCCTTCCTTGATTGTAAAGTGAGGAAAGGAACTTAACAGCTCTGAATCCGAAGAAATAACACTTTTCATTTCTATCCCTTTATCACTCTTATTTTGTTCTCTAGGTTGATAATCAGATCAACAAAATCTTTGTTTTTTAGAAAGAACTGTGTGCTGACTAGGACCAAGCTCCCTTCCCTGACCTTCATTCCATTTCCTGTTCCCTCTAATCTATCCATCTCAGTACCATCCCTCCGTTATTCCTGTCACAATTTTGCTGTTTTGTAATTGTGCCCTTTGAAGCTTCCTTTTTTCTTCTTCTTCTTCTTTTTTTTTTTTTTTTTTTGGTTAACAAAACTGGTGCACCATTGTCCAACCCCAACAATTATGCATATATATGTGTTTGTATGTGCTTATATTATGCATAAATTTGCTTACATGAATATACATTATTATTTTTCCCTTCTTTACAAGAAAATGCAAGCTCCTTGAAGACATGAACTACTACAATTTAAGTTCGTTTCTTAGTCCCAAGCACATTCTTCTGTACATGTGTGTGTGTGTGAGGACATGTATAGTCCTTAGTATATAATATAGTCCTTAGTAGAGAGTACTTTAATAAATAATTGCTTTATGGAATCATATTGAAAGCACAAAAAAGCAGAAAAATTTGCCTAAAATCTTTCAGTTTGCAAGTTTTACAATTTTGAGTGTTTCTGATATACACATTTTAAAAATAGGATTAAAAAAGGGAACAATATTTAACTATGTCTCTAGAGCTAAGAAGAACAAATAGGATCTTAAGTATAAACTCGCTTAATCTGTCACATTCCCAGGTGTATTTACCACAAAGTTACTCAAATGACAAATCACAGATAGGTAGAAACTTAACTTTGTCATTTGTTTAACTAGAATTGTATATATGGTTACATAAAATAGGCTGACATTTTCAATGCTTTTAAATTTTTTCTTTCCTCCTCTACAATTATTTTGTATATCAGACCTATGTCTAAAGAAATAATATTACACTCATTTAGGTATCACTTCAGGGGTTGCTTATATCATAGGACTTTCACACAAAAGAGCAACAATCTCAAAATTTAAAATGCTTATACTCGAGTCTTCACATTTTTATGTACCAATGAAATATAGCTGCAGCATAAAATTAATAAAAATTCACATTTATATAGCACTTTATGACTTGCACAGTGTTTTTCATCAAAACAACTCTGTGAGTTAGTTAACAAAATATCATTCACTATATTTTACAGATGTGTCTCAGAGATGTGAAGTATCCCCATTGTCATACTGTGTAATGATCTGAGGTAGACAACACAACAGGTTTCCTGATTCCAAATCCATATTCTTTGCCCTAAACCATATTCCTCTTCTTAGATCTATGTTCTCTAACTTTTTTGAGCAAAGTACCTTTCTGAATTCCACTCGTAATTTTCTTCCCTAAACTCTGCTCTTTTGGTTATTAAATATATCGTAATATCAATTTTGTATTGATTTGTTTTCAGCCATTCTCTAGAGAAGAAAAGAACATATATTTAATAATGACTATCCACCTTTAGATTTCTAAATTTTCAATATACTAGGTAAAAATATTCCGAAGTGTATTTTTTAAATGTACAAAGAAACGTTTCACAATTTAAATTAAATTCTTTCCCTTGTTACTTAAAAATACTTACAATTAATTGCCATCACTATAACAGCCTCTTAATTTAAAGGTAATTCTGCACCAAGTGTTGCTGGTTCTCTTCAGCTTAACTAAAAAAAATCTGACACCATTGACAAATTTTGCCTACTACATCCTGAATTAAGATTCAGTGCTTCTTTTCCCCCAGGGATCTAGATGAACCAAGGCAAGAAATGTGGGTGCACTTTTGAATTAAGAGGAACTATGCCCTTTCAATGATTTCAACCTGAAAATGAATTCAGCAACTAAGCAAGTGAAATTCTCATGGAGGAAAGATGGACTACACAACGATTCTATAGTTAACTGTGGAAATTAAAACTACAAATCTTTTTTAACCTCCACTGGGCTGACAGTCTTCACAAACAGTTGAATTTGCCATTCAAACTTAATTTTTCTGACAGGGTGAAATTGGAGTCATAAAATCCCCATTCTTAACTATGGATGATATTAGTTTTACTAGACACTTTTGTGGCATTTCTTTTATCCCCCCATTTTTAAAAAGAAATCTAATGCATAATCTCTAATTTTTTTCCCTATTTTGTGATTACTCAGGAGGATATTTAAAAATAAAACTTTATAGGGAAGTCCCAAGGATATAAAGACAGCAGATTGTGTTGCTGAGCATCTAGCCTATTCTTAAAATGGATTTACTAGTCTTTCTGTGTCTTATATTGCCAAAGATGACAAATGCTTCAAAGATAATGCAGTGTGTTTCTTTTGTGATTGAAAGATACCAGCCTCCTGCAAATGAAAATTTAGGCAGAACCCAAGAAACTTCCTCACATTGAATTGCAGAAAGAAAATGCAGCTCAAGCAAGTTCTATCTCCAGAGGTATTTCAAAAGCCACTACATATCCCCTAGTCAGGAGTGAACATCCCATTCCTGGCTCCCTGGGAATGAATTTAGTGTGACCTCCAAAAACTAGAATCTCAGTCTTATACTGTTGTATATAAGATACTTTATTTCCTGCTCTGATTGAAGAAAAAAATGTTAGGGAAGGTTTAAGAGGAAGCACATTAGCAGAAGATACAGTAGGTCATGAATAAATATAGGCAATATGAAATCCAAACATTATTGGCTACTATCAAACATAATTAGAATAGAAAGCATTCATGTCTCCACTGGGGGAAAAATGTTTTCTGTGGTAATGTCTTGGACTTAGCAAATACAAAAGTTAATATACAGATTAAACTCTGCCATGAGTGTTACATTAAAAGTAATAGACTTGCATTACAGTAATCCTTTTTGCATTTTGCTCCTACAACATCCAAATTATCCAATAGGCCAGAAACATCCAAAGATTACAATTATATTATTTTGTATACAAACTGGAAAACCTACTTATACTAGCATCTAATATTATCTGGGGCATTAAACACTGTAACATAAACTAGGAGATCATTTCATATCCTTAACATGGGGCTTCTTAAATAAATCCTGCATTTCTTAAGGATAACATGCCTGCAAAAAGCAAAAATGAAAAAAATAAACACTAACATAAATAAATACATACATTACACCTCCTCCATCTCTACCACTAATTTCTCCTAAGAGTTTTTCTGTTCATGGGAAAGATAAAACACAGCAAATAGTTTCAAGCCCCTAAATTCCAGATAGCCATTCAGAGAAGCACAAGATTCACTGCTGTAAAGCCCTTTATGAGACTAGTAGTTGGGGATGAGATTGTAAATGGGGAAGGCTAGATTGCTTTGATTTAGAAAATTGTTGCTATTAAACAGTTTACAAAGAGACTACTGTTTCTGCATCATTATCCTCAATGTGTCAAAGTCAGCATTTTCCCAATATTTAAAGCACTCTCAACTTCCTCGTAAATATTATTTATATTTCAAGAAAGCTATTTTACATATAAAAAATATAATTTAAAGTATTCAAAAGTTACATGGTATCTTTATCTAAGTCCAAAGATACAAGAGTCCATAGCTCTCAATGTTCAGAGTCATTTAGCATCATGTCATATGACAAAGAAGAGTCCTGGAATATTTTGCTAATATTCCTATACAGTGAATGGGGTCAGCTGGGCATATTATAAAAATAATGTTTTGATGCCCTTGGGAATTATTTGCAGGTTTTTTTAGTTGTCCATTATATGCATCTTTGACTTTCCTTTTTCTCTATTCTTTAGAAGCAAATGAAGAAAATGAATTAAGAAAAAGAAAACTTACATGTTATTATTAATTTCTTGCTATGTGTCATGTTAATGTCTTGCTATATTGTATGATATAAAGTCACAGAAAGAACAGTATGCATGAAGCAAAGGGTGTCCTGCTTTCTAAGTGTTTGTTTTCCTGTTCCGCCTTGCCAAGTTTCAACCTAAAAGGGCTTATTCCATAAAGGGCTGTAGCTTGTACTAACAGTGGATTTCTTTCTGGGCTAATTGGAAAAACTGCTGGATTTAGAAACAAAAAACCAAAAACTAATAAATTTTCCCCAATAAAGGATATAGGTTCAAATCCCAATTTTGCCATTTATTATTAGTTTTGTGATCTTAGGCAAATCATTTCCCTGCTAAAGGGCCAGTTTCTTAATCTATAACATGAGGAATGAGGGGACTGAATAAAATCTTTAAATTCTCATCCAGTGCTAAATATATGGTTCTATATACTTCTCTAGCAATGTTCTGTCTATACTATCAATTTTGGTACTTCATTGCATTCAGTGTCTTCCTGAAGTGCTTTGATTTATTGTTTTTATGATGGCTACTACCTAAATTCTGAATCCACAAATGTCATCAGAAAAAAGAAATGGAATAAAAGGTCTTTCTACTAAATTGCAATTTTGGTGAGTTATCATCAGTATCCTTAACCTTTTGGTCTCAAAGACAAGCAATATTTGGCAAAGGGTTCTATCCAAATAGAAAGGCTTTGAATATGAAAATAATGAATGATATTAAAATGTAATTAGAAAGCTCAGGAAGAACAGAAAAAAACATGCTATATAGTGGGAATATCTGATTCAATGAGGACTACAATGACTGTAATATTCATGATTCATGAGATATGAGATTATCTACACCAATGAAATCTAAAATCTTTGAAATCATATTTCAAGTTTCAGAAACTACACCATTTGATTACAGACTGTGTTCCTTAAAAAAAAAAGTCATCGCTTATTTGTATAATAATCATAATCATTCCTGTATGCTAACATCACTCCCTTTCTCATATATGTTTCTCTCCAAAACACAGTGATCTATATATTAGAAGTAGAATAATCAATTGAAATTCATTCAACAAAGCTATAAAAGCCAATGGCATAAGTAGTTCTCTGCTACAATTTCATGCCATTTAACCCAGAAGAAAGAAACTGAATTGTATATTTATATTTTACATTTTAAGAACAATGGAAACAATACCTGTTGAGGTCAAGAGAATAAGAGCTCATGATTGGTAGAACCCAAATCCATAATGACCAGGAGAACATCATTCAGTTTTCATAGGCAGAAACAATCCAGATTGTTTCTAGCATATCTACCTCTAATGCCATTGGTGGTGAAATGAGAAATGTGTTTGAAACCATGCGATGTAGGAGGGAAAGGAATACAAATGTATTTAGTACTTATGTATAAGATAAGTTTTAAGTTTTAAAACATAAGAAATGTTTTAAAAATATTATATATTTGATAAATCAAATTATATTTATTATTTTCATTCTTATTCCTGTTTTGTTTTAGTTTATCTGAAGGTAAATTTCTCGAAAACAATGTCCAATAGGGTACTGTATTCAAGGTATACCCTTAAAAATTAATTTTATTTCAATGCTATTGTTATAGAGGCTGTACTATATATTGTACAGTGTATGTATACATTCCTGCCATCCTTATCCTACTTCAAAAATATGAACATTTTGGATTGTTACTTATTTCTCTTCATGGCACTTGGCAGAGAGAAAATAATCCTGGATTTCAAGTCAAGACCTCTGTTCTTCTAATCCTACTTCTTACCTCCATGGCAATAATAAATGATAACTGTCTGAGACAACATTTCTTTATCTTCAAAATGATAAAAGTTGTACCTCTGAGAGAGTGCTTTGTAAACCTTAAACATTAAAGAAATGAAATTCCTTTTATTTTATGTGGCAAAATGGCATAGCAAGCTCTGAGTAATAAGAAGATTTGAATTTCAATTATGTTTCAGATACTTCCTAATTTTGGGATGATAGGTAACATAAAAAGGATATCTGGCATTTCCTTATCTGTAAAATAATATTGTATGCAAACTAATAACAACATTTTGAAATGACCAACTGTAAATGACTTTGAAATTCTCAACAGTAAAGTGATCCAGGACTATTCTGAATAACTTATGATGAAAAATCCTATCTATACTCAGAGAAGAAATTGATTGTGTCTGAATACAGATTGAAACACTTGCTCTATCTTTCTTTTTTTAAAACTTTATTTTTTCTTGAGGGTTTTTATTTTCATTAGAGTAGCAGATCTATGTTTTCTTTCACAACATGACTTAGGGAAATGTTTTGTATTACTTCACTTGTGGTTTCTTAATTGTGGATAGGAATAAAGGAGAGAACACAGAACTTTAAAAATGTAAAAACATATGTAAAAAAGATTAAATATAACTGGAGGAAATATTAAATAAATAAATCAAATACAAAAAGAAAAGAAAAAGAAAAAAAAGACAAATATCCAAACCAACACTACAACACTACATACATTTTCAATATAATCACTTCTTTTCCACTACTATGTAATATCTAGTATCATACCAAACACATAATGATGATGATGATGATGATGATGGTAATGGTGATAATGGCATTTATATATCACTTTACACTTTTTAGAGTGTTTTATAAATTTCTCATTTTTCTGTGAATATCTTATAAATTATATATAATCTTATGTATACTAAATATATTTTATATCTCATATTCTATAGTTTATATAAGTCTTATGTATCATATTATATTTTCATATCACATATATCTATACAATATATACCTTGGTAGAGCACCAATATTCATCAAAATTAATTGACATTATTGAAACAGAATGTGAGAGATACTCTGCTAATTTTCACTATACAATTACTCAAAAGAAAGGAGAAAATACTTTCAGAATGTATCCCAGATTACAGTCAGGTTTCCCTTTTCCTTATTCATTGTTTAATATGGTTGCTTTGAGGACAATAGAAATCAGTACAGTTTAAATTTAAAATATAATAAAAGCCAAAGTATACAAATCCTGTCTTCTCAAATTTAACTATCTGAACAAAAAAGACAAAAAAGGTGCAAGAGAAAGAAATTAAACCAAGAAGAGATTGAACAAGAAAGAAATATTTTGAGATCATTAAAGCAAGCAAGCAAACAAACAAACAAAAAACAAAACAAAACAAAACAAAACAAAAAAAAATATTTTCATCTGACCATATTTTTCCCTTTTACTTTTGTAAGATCCTGGTAGAAGACAATGTGGTAGGAACAAAACTCCTGCTCCAGCTGGGATAAGAAGCTTTTCAGAGTTGACAGATTCAATAAGATGGATGCTTTTCTTATCACTTCTTGTCCCTCCCATTCCCCATATCTCCTGTCAGTACATGATTCTAAAACACTTCTCATGTGACCATTGAGTCGCTCTTGTTTTTCTACACAGATTTTAGGTGATTCTTTCTTTCTTTCTTTTTTTTTTTTAATCTAGAAGGTAACTTAGCAAATAATTTCATAAATTCTTGCATTGCCTGTCAGTACTGAATCTACCCCACCACAATGAATAAGAACAACTTTCATCTATTAGAGAACATGAATTAATCTGTTCTCTATTTGTCTAGGAGGCACAATCTAACCCAACTTATATTCCGAGGTTAGTCAGAAAGGTCATTCCATGTTGGACTTGTTCCACACAGCATTATGTTATTTACAAAATGCCTATCTGTGAGCTCCCTTGTGTTTTAAAAATGCTATGAAAGTCTTATGTTGACAGCAAATTAATATCCTAATTTGTAATTTAAGTTCTTTGGCATGATGTAAGGATGATTGCAAAGATACTTGAAGGGGAAAAATACTATATGCCCTACATATTTATTGATATTTCAAAGCCATGCCATAAGGGATACTGCAAAACAGAAGGATTTGATATTGTGCCCTTCTCCCCTCTTCCTAAATAAAAAGAGATTGGGAAAATAAATCATACATTTGTCAACTGAACTGAGCAAAGAGCTTCTTTCTGAGACTGGTCTTTTGACCTCAGGTCATTGAATTAGATAAATATGACTTAAGCTTTGCCTTTTGTATTCATCTGCCTGTGCCACTGCATCATTTCCCTAGTAATAGCATTTATACTCTTCCTCATTTGTGTCTGCAAGAAACCTGACCAGACAAATTTATCAGTTATTCCTCCACCTCTTAAATTCATAGATAATTGACATGTTTTAATCTAACAGAGATAGGAGAGATAACAATTAGACTGTTCAAATGTTGCAATTTATGTTTTGTTTTATTGTTGTTCTTGTTTGTTTTTGTAAGAGGGAATGAGTTATATTAAGGTGAATTTTGGTTTGTAAAAAAAATTCTGGTTTTTGTTTCTGTTTTTTGTTTTTTCTCATGTATGCAGAGCAACAAATTGCCTATGCTATTTTCTTGGTTGAGAGTTATGAAAACTTAAGAGAATGGTCCACAACTAAGGGACACATGTTGAAAGTGTAAAGTTAGCTTTCTATCTAACTGTGATGACCGTGTATTTAAAATCAGCCGGAGTCAGGAATTCAGGTTAAGGGAAAAATCTTCAATCTTTATGAAGTGAAGAGGTGAATAAGGATTGCAATAGCAATATGGGCAAGAAAGATTGCGACAGCAGTATGGGCATCTGCGATAGGAAGCCAGCTAGCAGAGGGGGATTGGAGATGAAGGGCCATTGCAATGGCAATGCAAGCAGCTGTGACAAGACGCTAGCCAGCAGTCTCTCCTTCCGCTTCCCTTTCCACACCCCTGCCTCCATCCACCAAAATCGTCATTTACAGGACTTGCACAAAGAGTGGGCAGGGGCCATTCTTTCTCCAAGCTTATATATTAATAGAGTATGGTCCAATTACTATTTAGCCTCACGTGCTTAGGACCTCAGTGCATCAACTCAAGCCTCAGCCCATTACATCTACCTACATTGTCTTCCACATTAACATTAAATTATTAAAAGTTAAAAAAAACTCTAAGTAATCTATAAAATATATGGAAGAAGGTGAACAAGGATCATATATGATGAGAAAACATGAAGGAATTCGAAAGAGTATTCTCTTTTCATATTTCCACCATGATGGATCATTTTAAGTATTAATACAATCCTTTTGTTGAAGAGGTCTCATCTATCCTCTGATAAAAAGTAACTTCTTTGAAAGTAGAGATGATTTATTGCCCCTTGCACTACCACATACATATGTACATCTATATATAAATGTATACATAAACATATACACATAGAGCCCACATTCTTCAGTTCTACTCATCTATATACCATATATAATTCCAGTGAGGAAGGCATATGGCAAACAAAAAAATAAAATAAAATAAAAAATAATAATTACTATTATTATTCATATCAATGTCATTATTAACATAAAAGGTGAAGCTTAATCATCCAACTTAATGAATTGCAGTCAAAAGGCTAGCTTCAGAAATATAGTAGGTTTCTGCTTAGTGTATATGACAATAACAGGTAATGATGATAATATGATATATTATTGTTCCATCAGATTAGAGCCATTCTAATTCTATACAACTTGATCTATGTTTGTTATGTGAGTAGGAACAGAGAAGGATGGAATGTGTCTGCTGCAATATTTGATACCACAGAAGAGATCTATGATCAGATCTTGAATGTCCCTATGTATCTAGGTATATGATCTTCCTAGTTTATAGTAGCCAAGTAGATTAATGTTATGAGCCTTTTTAAATGAGGATCTCGCTTTGATTGGTTCTTAAAGAAAAGAAAAAGGATACAATTTACTGCTGTATTTATACCACCTTCTCCGCTTGGGTAAATCTGCCAAATCTTATATTTCTATTCACAAAACTTCTGAGAGCCTATACCTTCATAAGAAATCTAAGAATATATTTGTTAGATGATTTTCAATATGAATACTCCTTCCAATGGTATAGAATGCTACCTGTCCAAACATTTGCAAAATTACCTCATTTCAGAGGTGCAAAAGACCAAAGAGGTATTCTAGTTTAAGTCTTCTTAAACTTTTTCTCTTAGTGACCCCTTTTTACCTATAACATTTTTATAATACCCCAGTCATGTAGGTATATAAAATAGGTACTTGGATCAAACACTACCAATAATAAATCATAATTTCACAACCTCCACATTTAGTTATCCATATTAGGTCATGATGTACTATGTCTTTTGGCCCTACTATCAATTTATGACTAGCCCATTTTTTTCTGATTCCATATTCCTGAATAATTTATTTTAAAAATTGTTGAATACAAATTATGCTTGAAAGTATGTTAAGTCTAGCACATATTTCTGCACTATCTTTTTAATTTCTGGATATTGACTACAATAGTCAAATAATACCCAATAAAGTCAAATTTATTAAGGGCTATGATCTGTGGCCATATATTTTACCAGAAAAGTACTGGTTTCACAAAGATGTGTGTGTGTGCGACAGAAACAGACACACACACACACACACACACACACACACACGAAGAGCTTTGGGATTTCAGGATTTTTTTTTCCTCCTTATATTCTGCCATCCCTCACTTTTTTTCTCTTCCTTTAATGTCAGTTTTCCCAGGGATTGTTTCTCAAAATCATCTCATATTTTACTACTCTAAATAGTTCATGTTTTGATTTTTGGGTTAGGGGGAGGAGAAACCATTTTCAACTAGATGCTAATTCCCTTTGCTTCAGATCCATATATGTTGATATCCAGTCTCATATTCTATCTATTGCTATTCCATCTCCGGTAAGCATTGTAGCAACACACCTACTACTACACTGCTATCTTCTGTTGTGCAACAATCTGTTTTTTGTCTTTCTACAATCCAGAGAAGAGAGGATGATGCAGAATTTAATTCTTTTCATGCCCACAGGTTGGTTTATACATTCCTACTCCAGTGTGGTAGTTGATTGGGTGCTAAGTAAATGGATAATTAATTAGTATACTTTTAGTAATTCATCATATCTTTTCCTTTTTAGTGTTCTTAGTGTTACACCATGAAGATAGCTAAAATTGTTTTATCTCTTGAGCATAATTATTATTTAAAAGAGACTTAAGAGGTCAAAAGATTAAGAAAAGTGTCTAATCTAGTCCTCCATTTTGATGGTCACGTGTCCCAGAATACTAACCAAATATCAGTAACAATAACAACAATAAATGCCCAAGGATCTTTCAATCAATTGTGAACTATGAAAATATGGTCTCATAGAGAAAGGTGCTTGCCAAGGATTTACATTTCCTTTTTTCATGTGCATTTTCATCCAAAATTTCACAGATACACATGCAGATTATTCTCACAACAATTCAGTTATTCTGTTTATGATCAAAATGAATATTATAATTTTTTTCCATATGACAATATTTTCCATAAGATCATAAAATCAGAGAATTTCTTCATTTTGTAAATGAGGAACTGACCCTAAGAGAAGAAAAATGTCTTATACACACACACACACACACACACACACACACACACACACACACACCCTACAAGTGCCTTCCCACTCAAATCCATCTTCTATTCAACTATCAAAGTAATCTTCCTAAAGCACTGTTCTATTTCACTCCCTCTTCCCCCACTCATTCAACTCCAGTGGCTTCCTCTGAACTCCAGGATCAGATATAAAATCATCTATTCTGCTATAAAACCCTTCCTTCCCATACTTTTCCAGTCTTCTTACCTCTTACATTGCCAGGTACTCTGTGATCCAGATTCAGTAGTCCTTCTGTTCCTTAATCATAACAATGCACGCGCTGATTCTGGATATTTTCTCTTCCTGTTGATTGATTCTTCCTCAAGTATTCTCTTTCTTCATCTGTCTCCTGGTTTCCCTTGCTACTTTCAAGTCATAACTAAACTCTTATCTTCTACAGGAGACTATTCTTAATTATAGAGTCTTCCCTCTTTTGATTACTTCTGAATTATAAGGTTATATGTATATAAGGTTGTTAGAACATCGTTATTTACATTTTGTCTTTCATTTTGTGAGCTCCTTGAGACAGGGATTGACTTTTACCTTCCTTTGTGTCCCCAGCACTTAGCTCAGTTCCTAAAATATAATAGCCCCTGAAAACGTTCATTTTCACAAGTAGGTGGTAGAGTGAATAGCTTCAGACATTTACTAGTTGTGTAAGGCTGGTCAAGTGATTTAACCTCTTTGCCTCATGTTTCTCATATATGAGGATAATAATAGCGCCTACTTGCCAGGATACCTATGAAGATAAAATGAGGTATTATTTTTAAAGCACTTACCACAGTTCCTGCTACATAGTAGGCACTATAGAAATGTTATTTATTGGTATTATTTTAATTATTATTATTGACTAATACAAATTATATCCATATATTTGTATATATCATTTATATACATAATGTCTTATATTTACATATATATACATGTATACATATATAAGTATATTCGATGCTCATACATATATATGTGTATTAAATTCTCTAAGAACTGGAAATAAGATTTCCATGTTTAAATTATTGAAATCTAGCTAAGTCAATTTTTTAAAAGTTTTTCAAAACAGAGGGAGAGATATAATTAAATTCAACACAGAAATGTTTTATTATATTTTCATGGAAAATGAATGCTGAATGAGTGTTAGCCTCTAACATATTCTAAAAGAAGATCAGAACCTAAAATTCATGTAAGGAAATCCCAGCTAAGTTTTCCAGATAAAGGAAATGATGATTTTTCCAAAGGAAATTCTTTAAGGGCTGAATAGAATTCAATGCTTGCCAAATGATGCACCACAAAGCTAGTGAAATCCACTGCTGATTATAGAGAAAGATTTACACACAAATTGAGGGCAAATTCTTTTAACCTAGTAGGAAAAAAGGACAATTTCATGTAATTATTGAAATCTCATGTCAATATAGATGCCTAGTCCCCACAGTTCTCTCAAATAGATTAACTGCCTAAGAAACACTTCAAAGGTGGCCCCACAATAGTACTGCTATTGTTTTCTCCTATTTCAGTATGACAAACAAGCCTGCAGTTTAAAAGCAATAACCAAGTGAGACCCTATCTAATGTGTTTTTCACTAATAAAGTCTCAAAAAATATACCTGCTTGTTATTTAGGAGGCATCAGTAAAAATCTTGGCAAGTATCATCAAAAAATGATGTCTTAAACACCACTGGATGATAGGAAAAGAAGGTGTGTGACATGATGAAGGGTGGGGCAAAGAATATAAATTTATCAAATAAACTGATGTCTCCTCAAGCACATATCAGAAAGGAAGCCCAAATTCATATCATTCAGCAGTTGAAGTCTCTGATGTACTAAAAGTCAAAATTTATAACCACTGCGGTATTTCTAAATCATTACACTCATATGATGGGGTCAGCATTTTGAATGTTACTTGGAGAATAATAGATGTACACATAAAAAAATAACTATGAAAAGAATGTAAATGCCATTCCTGACAGAATCAAGCCTTTCACGTTATTGGACTTTACTTCTTCATTGGCATTTGTTCAGGCAGCTGTTAGTTGAGCAGAAAGAAAGAAGGCATCAATTTAAATTCAAAATTATAGTTAACTTTATATAGTGCTGAGAAGAGGTAGAAAAGAAAACTAAAGTACTAGTCAGAAGGATCCCGTAACTACAGGAACCTTGTCTTTAAAACATACCATTTTATGGAAAGAGTTATATTTTCTTTCAACATATTTTACACGTATTTAAGGAAGGGTATCCAAATATTATAATCCAAATATAATCTAGGATGCCTTAAAATGCAGGCAGCAAGGAATAATAATCAAATTATTCAAATTTCTCTAGGTTTATTTTTTTCCCTTCACAACTTGCAAAGTGCTTTTCTCATAACAACCCTGGAAGGTAGGTAGGGTAAGTATGATGTCCATTTTACAGATGAAAAAATTGAGGTGAGAGAAATGATTTGTCCAAGATTACATAATGAGTTAGCAACACGGACTAAATCTGTCTTCAAATATTATTACTAAAAGCTTTAATTTCTTTCCATTCCACTATCCTGAATTTTGAGATTTCAAATTAGCTCTAAACCTTCTCTAAGAGCTCAAGTATGTCTCCTGTAACAGGAGTGTCTAATAAGTTTGGAGGTGTTCCATGTTTTGACATACTAAATATGTTCATAAAGATATCAATGATACATTACATCTTTCATTTGGAAATAATAAAGCTTTCAAAGGGCATAACATAGATTTCAATTCAAATACTCAGGTAAGTCTATGATTTTACTTTATTTGTCTACTCCTTCTTTTTAGACATGCCTCAACTCATCAATGCTTTCCCATCATATGAAATTCTTGTCTGTGCCTTTCCACAAGTTTTTCTGCAGAGGTTCTCCAAATACTCGGAGGGCCTTATCTTTTCCCAACACTACTAAGTATATCTTCTCAAGCTGAGTTGTCTACCCTCATTCTTACCACATGATCAAACTCATTTAGTAGCTTTTGATCTATATTCCCTCACTTTAAATTAATAAGTGAAGTTTCTGATGATATATTCCCATATCAACTACTTTGTCAGTTCACATACATATAATTATTTATAATATGTAAATCTATTGTATGTACAATATAAAGTAGATATTTCTCCATTGGCTTTTTAATTCTTTGGTTATCACTTGATAAAAGTAAACAAAGGGAATAAGCATTTATGTAGTACCTACTGTGTGTCAGATAATGTGCTAAGCATTGTTTTTACAAATATTATCTCATTTGATCCTCACAGTAATCCTATGAGGTAGGTGCCATTTTTATCTCTATTTTAAAGTTGAGCAAATTGAGGCAGAGAGTAAATGACTTTCTCAATATCATACAGATCATACAGTCTGAGGATAGATTTGAACTCAGGTCTTCCTGAATTAAGGCCCAGCGTGCTCTCGACTGCATCATCAGCTGCCTCAGATAGCATCCTTTAGCCCAATGCTTTGAATTCCCTTGCTTGTTTCATCTTGTGGGCTGCTCATCAAAATAATAATTGGGGATTGTGGATGGTTAGGGAATGTGAAGGAATGCCAGCACTTTAATTAGATTCACTCTCATCATATTTTAATATAAAATATCTTATTTGGAAAATGAAATCTATCATTTCCAGAAGGCTTGCCCTTGAGGCTTACTTGCTACATTATCTAATTGCCTTGGTCTTAGTTCACATTACAAATAACCATGCCTTCTAAGTTCAACAATACTTTATTTATTTAACATCCTCAAAAATGAGATATTATATATATCATCATTTTTTCCCCAAAATATCTCATTACCTTATTGAAGTGCCTTCAGTGGTTCCCTATCATATACTGAATATAATGTGAGCTTTTATCTTTGGGCCCTCTGTAGTCTTGTTAAAATCTATATTTACAGAACTATTTGCATTTTTACCTTTTAAATATTTATATCTTCCAGCTCTGTGTACATGTAACCAGACTTCCTACTTGGAAAACACTTTTCTTTCAAGGCTCAGCTTAGTCTATAAAATCTTGCCTGATAAATCCAGTTGAATGGAATTGTCCCTTATTAGATTTTCGTGGGGCATTTTGTCCAGATTTTACCTTTGCTCTTATCATATTGTATCTCACATTATCTTAATATTTGTATACATGCCTATGTTTTTATGTTTGTGACAAGCACATTGTAGTAGTAGACCATTAATAACTATTTCTTAAGTTAGTGTGAATTAGCCCATTAAGGATGAACATTTAATCTGTTCATTTATTTAAAGAAAAAAAAACTGAAGTCTTTTAAAAACCATACATATACCTGTCTCAGGAAACAGACTAAAATGAACATTGTTGTCTCATGATGTATGCAGAATCAGGTAATAAAGGATCTATATCTGAAAACGCAAGAATGGGTCATACCTTTCCTATGTAATAAAGTACAAGAGTATTATAACAGCAAAATTTATTAGGCTCAAATTTTCCTGTATGTGTAACAACAAATTCTGTCCTAGATCCAAAGCTTTTGAAAAACAGTTAAATGGAAGGCATTTAACAAAAGCTAATTAATTATTAATTTTTTAAAAAATTTCATTTAATTCTTCATCAATCTTTCAAAAATCAAGTCTTTGTTCCACAGAGTAAAAATTATAAGCTAAAGTATCACATTCACCCAGCTTTTAAAATAATTTGTTTTTGAAATTCTGAGACTTTACTGAAACACATAGGTGACAAATAAAGCCCTAGGACTGTCTCCATCTAAAGAAAGCAGTTTAAGTGATTTTTATTTTCATTTTTGGGTCATATGCCAATTTTATCAATTGAAATGAATTGTCAAACTTTTTTTTCAATCATAAATCTTTAATTTTATTACGAATTTATGTTTAAAGACATTTAGTTGAGAACTTTGTAACAAAGCTATTATTAAACCTAATTTTCTGCACTCAACTAATTTAACTGATAAAATATCTATCTATATATATTTGGTTTTGTATATGTATATCTATCTATCTATCTATACACACACACATACACTTAAACACACATACCTGACACATGTGTGTTCATAAGTATATATGTAAATATGTATGTATATGTGTGTATATGTACATATATATCATGATTTCATGAAAACCTAGAGAAATCCGTTTAGACTTAACCAAAAACTGAACTAAAATACATATCAATTCATTTTTTTATTCATGATTCATTAAACTTTTACTTATGTATCCATCTACTTGCTTAGTTATTTATTTTTAATGCACATTGCTTTATGAATCATGTTGGAAAAGAAAAATCAGAAAAAACGGGGAAAAACCATGGGACAAAAAAAATTTAACAAAACATGTTGTTTTACATTCAATTTCTCTAGTTCTTTCTTTTTTCTGGATAAAGACGGCATTTTCTATCCTAAGTCTATTGGGATTGCCTTGAATCACTGAACCACTGAAAGAAACCAAATCTTTCATAGATGATCATCAACATTCTTGCTGTGCTTGTATACAATGTATTCCTGATTCTGCTTGTTTTGCTCAGCATCAGTTTGTGCAAATCTTTCCAATTTTATCAATTGAAATGAATTGTCAAACTTTTTTTTCAATCATAAATTTCTCTAAAATCAGCTTCTACATTTTTAATCGAACAATAATAATCCATTACCTTCATATACCACAACTTGTTCAGCCATTCTCCAATGGATAGGCATCAATTCATTTTCTAATTCTTTGCTCCTGCAAAAAGATCTGCTACAAATATTTTTTGCCCAGGTGAGTCCTTTCCCCTGCTTTATACTTTTTGGGATACAGACCCAGTAATGAAAGTAATGAGTGTATGCAGTTTTATAGCCCTTTGGACACAATTCCAAACTACTCTCCAGAATGGGTGGATCATTTCACAACCCTACTAACAATGTATTAATGTCCCAGTTTATCCACATCCCCTCCAACATTCATCATTACCTTTTCCTGTCATTTTAGCCAATCTGAGAGATGTGAGGTGGTACCTCAGAATTGTTTTAATTTTCCATTATGGGCCAGAACTTGAAACAATGTGCTAAGTCAGTGGAATTGATAGAGACAATAGTTATCTAATTTAGCATGGTGCTTATCAGTTCTCTAGTTCAGTACATGTACTTAGTACTTACTATAGTTTTACAAGATTCACACCTTTGAAAAGAGACCATATAAGTTCAGACAAGCTCAGCCAGAATCAGAAGGAGGGAAGACCAGAGACGTGGAGGCAGACTGTACTTCTTCGCTTCTCCAATGAAAACAAGCTTTGGAAGGCTTCCAGAAAGCTGCCCAGACACGGGAAAGAGATAATAAAGGATCTGGACTATAAGAAAGCTAACCAGGCTCCAGGAAAGGAGACAAGACTTTGAAAGAGACAATAAAGGATTTGGACTTTAATCCCTGACTGCACTTGTGGTGATTATGAACTGAACCGCAGGCTGCCTCCAGAGACCCCAAGAAAACCCCAACAAGAGAATATTACATTTTTGAGAAGAATATTACAATTTTCACTTCTCTAAATGAAAAGTGATTTATAGGATTTTTTCATATGACTATAGATGGTTTTAATTTCATCATCTGAAAATTGTCTGTTCATACCCTTTGATCATTTATCAATTAAAGAATGACTTGTATTCCTATAAATTTGACACCATTACATATATATTTCAGAAATGAGAACCTTATCAGAAATGCTGATTGTAAAGATTTTTCCCAGCTTTATACTTCCCTTTTAATCTTCATTCTGTTGTGTTTGTATGTGCAAAAACTTTTTAATTTAATGTAATCAAAGTTGTCCATTTTACCTTTCATAATGTTCTTTAACTCTTCTTTAGTTATTAATTCTTCCCCTCTTTCCTTGACCCTTTACTAACTGTAATTTTTATTGCATCATGGGTTTGAAAAGGAAGCATTGTATTATTTCTGCCTTTTTGCATTTAAATATGAAGTTTTTATGCCCTAATACATGGTTAACTTTTGTGTAGATGCCATGTCCTGCTGAAAAAAAAAAGTATATTTCTTTCTGTCTCTACTCAGTTTTCTCCAGAGGCCTACTATATCTAGGTTTTTTAGGAGCCTATTAACCTCCTTAGTTTCCTTCTTGTTTATTTTGTAGGTAGGTCTGAGAGATTCCAAGAAGAGAAGGTTGAGGTCTCCTACTAATATAATATTGCTATTTTTTTCTTCTTCTAACTAGCTTATTATCTTTTCTAGGAATGTGTATATTTTATCACTTGGAGCATGTATATTAGTGCATGTATATAATATCTTTACTACTTCATTATTTATACTATCCTTTATTAAGATGTACTTTCCTTTCTTAGCTCTTTTAATTAGATTTATTTTTACTTTTGCTTTATCTGAGATCAGAATTGCTACCCCTGCTTTTTTTAAAAATTCAACTGAAGCATAATAAGTTCTGTTCCAGCCTTTTACCTTTACTCGGTATATGTCTCTCTGTTTCTTGTCAACAACATATTATAGGATTCTCTTTTTTAATCCACTCTGCTCTTCACTTCCATTTTATAGTAGAGTTCATCCCATTCACATTCCTAAGTTATAATTACCAGTTCTGTATTTCCCTTTATCTTGTTTTCTCCCTTGCATATACTTTTGATATTTCTTTACATTCTGTCCTTAGTAGTATTTTGGTTTTTCTGACAGTATCACATCAAAGTACATTCACAACCACACATTCTGTTCATGTGATAATCCCCCTCTGTCTGCTCCAGTAACCGAAACAGTTCTCAAGAGTTATAGATATTTTTTTCCATCTAATGATGTAAACATTTTAACCTCTAAATAATATATATTTTCCCCATTTACCTTTATGTGTTTCTCTTGACTCCTGGGTTTGAACATTGAATATTCTGTTTAGTTCTGGTTTTACAAAAGAAATGATTGAAAGTCTCTTACTTCATTGAAGATCCATCTCCTCCCCTGAAAGATGATGTTCATTCTCACTTCCAGATCCCAGGTAATACTGACTGTTGCTCCTTGATATTTGAAGTGTTCTTATCTGACAGCTTACAATTTATTTTCTCCCTGAAATTGTAGTTCTGGAGTTTTACAACAACATTCCTTCTGGGATCTTTTTCCAGAGATGATTGATGGATTCTTTCAATTATTATCCCCCCCCTCTGTTTCTAGAATATCTGGACAGTTTTTATGAATATCTCTTAAAAGATGTGATCCAGGCTCTTTTTTGTTTTTTAATTATAACCATTGAGTAGAAATTTTTTAAAAATTATTTTCCAGGTAGGCTTTTTTCCCCAATAAGGTATTTTACATTTTCTTTGATTTTTTTCATTGATTTTAGTTTGCTTGATTGTCTTTATGTCTCATACAATCATTAGCTTCCATATGCCCCATTCTAGTTTGTAACGTGATTTTCTTCAATTAGCTGTTGTTATTTCTTTTTCCATTTGATTAATTCTAGTTTTGAAGGTATTGTTTTCTTTAATGGATTTTTTTTTTGCATTTGAGCAATTGTATTTTTTTAAATAATTGCCTTCCTTTTCCAATCTATTTTCTTACTCTTGTATACTCTCGTTTATTTTTTTCATTTTTGATTTTACCTCTCTTATTTATCTTTGGAAGTGTTTTGTGAGCACTTCCAAGAAGCCTTTTTGGGCTTGACACCAGTTCATATCACTCTGAGGTTTTGTCCTCAATTCATTATATTTTATCCTCATCTGAGTTGGTGTTTTGGTCTTCCCTGTCACCATAGTAGAATTTCTGTAGTTAAAAGTTTCTTTTCTTGCTCCTTTCCTTTCCTTTTCTTTTTGTATTTTCCCCTTTTTCACTTTTATGGCTGAGTTACACTAAAGGGGAAGCTGTCCCAAGTTTCCTGAGTAGTTCTGAGACTTGGCTTTGAGCAGAGGATCCTATTGTGTTTGCTGGAGGTAGCTTTATCTGCTTTTTCCAGGAAACAGCCCTGTTTCTCTGAATTTATCTTTTGAGCAGGGAAAGAGATTGACTCACTGGTCTATTCCTCTCCTGAACCAGGACTGAAAGTCTCAGTTGCTGATGTGCTGTGATTAAGACTTTCACAGTCTTTCCCCTATTCTGTCTGAGATATGCTGAAAACCCCTTTCATCTCAGTGAGACTGACCTTTCTTGAAGGTTTTTCAATCTATTTTGAGGTGGAAAGTGATTCCATTCCATCAGACTATTCAGAGGCTTATTTCATGTTGTTTTTGAGAGAAACTGGGAGAATTCAAGCAACTTCTTAGCTCCACCCCCAGAAGTTTACATGCTTATTTATTTAAAGGTCTGCTGGTCATTATAGTCATTCATATTTCAAGTAATTTTAGAACATTTAAGTATGAATTCGAAAACTAGCCTTTCCATCACAGGATAGATGGTCCACTTATGAATCACAGCCTAAGTTTTACTGGGGTTTCCATATGAATTTAAGAGACACAAACTTAAATCTTCATGGTGAGTTAGGAATAGACAGAAATAGTCTTCCACCCAAAATAAGTATTTCAGATTCTGATTATTCCCAAGTTGATTTCATCATTTGTTCTTTAAATGAGAAATTGCTATCTTCTGATGGGGGCAAAAAAATCAAGGAATATTAAATCTTCTCTTTGCTCAAAATTCTACATACCTTTTCCAAATAGATCTAAACATAGATTTTAGCAAATTATTTCCTTCTCACATTATTTCTGTGTCTTTCTCTACTTCCCCCTTCCTCTACTGCTTTCTTATGCTTTCCTTTTTTTTTTTTTTAAAGCTCTCCTATTTATCCTCTGTCCCTCTTTCTGGCTCTCCCTTGATGCTTCTTATCCCTCCTCAAATCCCTACTCTAAATTTATCACACAAATCAATTTATTGGCTCTTCCCTGATAAAGTAGAAAGAACACTAAATTGAATGCAAAGTGTCAGGGTTCAAAGCTTAACATTGATATTAAATAACTACATGATATTGGCAAACTGTTTCACCTCACTGGATCTCAGTATGCTTACCTGTAAAACAGGGAATGAATTTTCACATACCCTCAGTTTCTAAATTGATGTTTCCTCTCATCTCCTTTTTTCTATAACTTCTTCCCTTTATCTCTGTCTCTGTCTGTTTGTTTGGCTGTCTTTCCTCTCTCCTTCTATCTCTTTTCCTGTTGCACCATATTCCTTTGTATATTTGCCAAATAGTCTGGACTGAAACAAAAATAATTTATTATAAGAAATGCAACAGTGCACATGAACATAAACACACACACACACACACACACACACACCCCAAAACTTTCTTCTAATTCTAAAACCTTAGGCACTTTGAAGAAAGGAAATGAGGCTGTTATATTTTTTCTGATCCCCCAGGGCAAAATGCTTTACAGAATGACAATGCACTTCACTTATACAATCATTTTAAAATTCACTTATCACTTCATCCACATTTGGAATAATACAGTGAAAGATTCCACTTGAAAGCTAGAGCATCAGCACGTTAAGGAGGCCTGTCATGGTTCATATCAAGTTCAATTTTATAGGTTTTTATATTACAGCCCCCAGCTCCACCACTCTATGGTAATCAAAGTTTGAATGATATGAGCAAGCCTATGTATATTTCAGGTTTTTCAGGCGGAGGGTTAGAAGCCTAAATGTATTTTGTTTTTCAAACACTCTAAAGAAATGATAGTGCTCTGGCAGAAACGCATCTAGATTAGATCTAAATGGAATGATGTTACTTTTGCCTAGCAGATAGAGCTTATGGAATTATGCAGTAGTCTCTGCCCAGTCATTTTTGAACTTGAACTGATTTTGAGTCATTTGGCTAGCTCTTGCTTCTGCTCTTATTCCTTTAAGTCCAAACTCTTTCCTTCTGACCAACTCTTCATGTGAAATCATTTTTTGTGGCATCTTCTAGTGTGATTCTTCTTTTTTCCTCCTTCTAGGACTACCACCTACTTCATCATTTTCATTGGGAGGAGGAAGGTACCAAAAGCCTTTTCATCCTGTTTTCAGTTGTGAAATGAACTAATCAAAAACAGCATTGGAGGGTAAGGGAAATGTATCACAGTATGTTATAGTAGTAAAGACTTTAGAAGAGAATCAGCAGACATGGCTTTAAGACCCAAACCACTCTTCATTAGCTGTGTTGCTTAGAACTTCATAAGTTTAAGCCCCAATTCAGCTACTAACTATCTGAGTTTCCCAAACTATCAGAAGTCAGCAATCTTGCCCAGCCCAAAACTGATCATGAAGTCATCCTGGAATTTGTCCAAATTCCAGGTTTCACTGGGAAACTTTGGCGACCAAATCTTTGCAATTGATAGCTCTAAATATTATATATTATAAAATGCTATATGCTATAAATTTTATTGTTTATATGAATTTAAAATCTACCTCTCTGCAGTTATTGCCCATTGTTCCAAATTTTTAAGCATATCCATCTTTTAAATAATATCCCCTCAAATACTTGAAAATAGAGATCATGGTCATATTCTTCTCTTTTACAAATTAAAGATGAATAATTTCTTCAATGGATCTACTTAGAGATCCTCTAATGTCTTTTTGATCCTGGTCATGTTAACATGTTTTCTTTTTTAGCTTGTTGTCTTTTTTAAACAGTCCCTTTAGTATTGAATGTAATATTCTATTGAATAAAATATTACAGGTATGGCTATCTAGATGACATAGTAGATAGTCTTTCTCATTTCAGGCCTGGAACTCTAAGTCAAATCTGGCTTCAGATACTTACTAGCTGTGTGACCCTAATCAAGTCACTTAACCTCTAGTTACTTCAGTTTCTTCAAATAAAATGAGGATAATAATATGATATATCCCAAGGTCATTGAGTAGATTAAATGAGATTTTGTTTTTTAGGAGGGATATTTTATTTTATTTTAAAAATTTTGATAATAGTGTTTATTTTCAAAATGCATGCAAAATAATTTTCAACATACACCTTTGATGATTGGAAAAAATAATGATAAATATTGTAGGGGATGTGGGAAAAGTGGAACACTAATGAGCTGGGGGTGGAATTGTGAAATGATCCAACCATTCAGAAGAGCAATCTGGAACTATGCCCAAAGGGCATACCTATGCATATTCTTTGACCCAGCAGTGCCATTGTGGAGTGTGTATCCCAAGGAAATGATAAAGGAGGGAAAAGGATCCACAAGTTCAAAAATGTTTGTAGCAGCTCTCTTTGTGGAAAATTAGTAGATGTCCATCAATTGGAGAATGGCTGAACAAGTTGGATAATGGAATATTATTGTTCTATATAAAAAAAGAAGAATAAGCTGATTTTAGGAAGGCTTGGAAGGATTTACATGAACTGATGCTGAGTGAAACAAGCAGAACCAGGAATACATTGTACATAATAACAGCAAGAATTTGTGATGATCAACTATGAAAGACTTGGTTCTTCTCAGTGATTCAGTGATCTAAAGCAATCTCAATAGACTTTGGACAGAAATTGCTATCTGAATCCAGAAAAAGATCTAAGGAGACTGAATGTAAATCAACACATGCTATGTTCACTTCTTTTTTCTGTATTTTTCTCTCTCCTATGTTTTTTTCTCTTTTACTCTCATTTTTCTCTTCCAACATGATTCATAAAGCAATGTGTTAAAGTGAATAAAAAATAAAAATTTTAAATATTCACCCTTGAAAAATCTTGTGTTCCAAATTTTTCTTCCTTCCTTTCCTTTCCTCCCCTCCACTAGATAGCAAGTAATCCAATATAGATTAAACATGTATAATTCTTCTAAACATATTTTTCACATTTATCATGTTGCACAAGAAAAAATAGATCAAAAAATTTTAAAATGAGAAAAAAAAACAAGAAAAGAATAACAAAAAAGGTGAAAATACTATGTTGTGATCCACATTCAGTCTTCATGGTCCTTTTTCTGTTTGCAAATGGCTCTCTCCATCACAAGTTTATTGGAATTGGCCTGAATCACCTCATTGTTGAAAAAGTCAAATTCATCAAAACTGATCAGTGAGAAGATATTTGTAAAATACTTATCACAGTGTTTGGCTAAAAGGAGGCACCATATATATGTAAACTATCATTCTCATTTTCATTTGCTAACCAAGGTAGCAAATAAGTAAAAGCTAAAAACATAGCAACAACAAAAATTTTAGGCAAATCATGAGACTTTTCTCATTTAATATAGGTGAAGGCTAAAATGTTCTGTATCAACATAGCTCCCAATGAAGAAGTTTTTTACTTTTTTTTTTTTTTTAACTAATATAGATCAGGACTTGCTCAGCAACTTCGTCTTAAGAAAATAAATTGCCCATAGGTTCAGTAAGTTGCCCAGAGTCAGAAAGTACAAGACTAGATCCCAAGTTATCATGTTAACTCCACAATGTTACAGTCTTCCCTATGCCAGTCCAAAGCATTATGTAATAAAAACTCCAAGTCTTTAGGGCTTAGAAAACACATTCTTTTTAGTACCTACTAGATTTGAAATACTTCCAGGAAAGTAATGTTCATAAGTTTTTGTGTATTTTGTTTTATTTTTTTTCTGGATACTTGATTAGGTCTGGGGGTTGGGTTTCTTATGCATCAGAGAAGCTAATAAATATTTATTGGATTAATTAATTAATGCTTGACCTTGAATACTGACATTCACCTACACTTCCTTTTACCAGAACATTCAAGCCTCTTGTGATGAGAATAGAATTTGTTCTTAAAGGGGAAAGCAAAATTTCAGAATAAATATGTGATGAATGAATGAGAGAATAAGTACTTATTTATTAAGTACTTAGTATGTGCCAGACATGATTCTAAGTTCTGGGTACAAAAATACAAAAGTTAGGCTCTCTCCGCTATCTCCATGCTTATGTTCCATTAGGAGGAAACACATGAAAGCTGCTGAGAACAAAATGGTGTTTGGGTTTGATGAATCTAGGATATAATGAGTTGGCCAAAAGAAAATTCAATTGTATGACTTTTCTGGAAGCACTGGTTTTATCGATTTGATTACTATACTTAAGAAGATGAAGATTACTTCCCTAGGCAGGGCAGAAGGCAAGGTGGGCTAGATGGAGAACATGTACTAGTTAGGCAAAACACTAAAAAACTTTTCAAGCCCTTCACTGAATTCCTCTTTAAAAGGGGTCAGGTAGGATAGCTAGAAAGTTGTTTAAAATCTCAAAGACCTGGGTTTAAGTTCCATCAAACACACATGCTTGCTTTGTGACCCTGAGAAAGTCAATTAAATTCTCAATATTCTCAGCAATTCTCTAGGATTGTAAATTGCAGAGAAGATGACAATATGCTTCTGTAGATAGTTTCTTTACCTGGTATATATCAATTCCAAAGAAACTAAGATTGAGTCATTATTTTACCCTAATGTGGTAGAACAGAAATGACATCAGAGTAGGAACAAGGAGAATTAAGTTCTAAACTGCCTTGTAGAATTTATTGGTCATGTAAATATGGGCAAGCAGCTTAGCATCTTTGAGCTTCAGTTTCCAATCTGAAATGAAATGATAGGACTTGATATCCTCTAGGCTCTTGCCTACCTCAAACATCTCACATTCATTTCTCCATTTACATACACAAACACTGTCTAAATTGATTCAAGTTCCTATTTGATAAGGTGTGACAAGAAAGGTGAATTGCTGAATTGGGGTTCTGCCATATGGTTCTCAGTGTATTACAAAATGACTAATTTCTTTAGCAATGTGTGGATCTCTTAATTGCTTCTGAATTCTCTTCATCATAGGAAGATGTATTCTCTGTAGCTAGAGAGGGAGTTTACTGAGCCTAACATAGAGAATTGGTGGGTGAGTCCAACTTTGCTTTTTCAGAAGTTACTTCAACAATCTTTATTAGTATTATAAATAAAATTCAGAACAAAAGTTTTAACCCACAAGTTATCAATCTTAAGAATAAGACCCACTGGACACTGAGAGCTCTTTTTATAATATGTTTTATGTACACATAACCAGTCAGCAATGAGGAGAGATTTTATGGTACAATTTTATATAAATCAAGACATATATGGTTTCTATTCATAGTTAGCTAGACTATGAGTTTCTAGCTAGCAAAACAGAAGTGGCAAAATGCACAGCTTTACATTGTTCCTTAAATGTTACCTCTTTCCTGATGATCTCTTGGAGAAATTAGATAAAATATAACTAAGCTTTCTTTTGTAGTTTTCTTTTGCATGTCTTCTGTAGTCCAGGAAATGCTCTGGTTTTTGTGGTGAAAGGGCAACATATTTTTTTTTTCTTTTTTGTGAAACAATCTGTGTTTGCTTCCCCACTGCCTTGTAGCCTTGACTCTCCTATGGAATCACTCTCCCCAACTCAACACTATGAATCTTATGTGCATGAACCAAAAAAAAAAAAATCCAACTTCTCAGTTTATTGGCACCTTCCTGCTAATGACATAAAATATAAGAAACCTCAGCTATAGAAGAGCCCCACTTACTTGTCTCTACAAAATAACTTAAATGCCTTTATCAGGAAATGCATGGGATAAAGATGAACCCAAAATGCCAGAGAAACAGAGATAGAGAGGCACAGAGAAGCAGAATGTGTGTGTGTGTGTGTGTGTGTGTGAAAGAGAGAGAGAGAAAGAGAAACAGAGAGACAGAGACAGAGTGACAGAGAGAGACAGAGGCAGAGATACAGAGATAGAGAAAGAGACAAAAGAGTAGAGAGAGATACACACAGAGAGATTGGAAAGAGGGAAGAAGAAAAAGTAAAGAGAAGCAAAGAGAAAGTATGAAGAAGAGGAAGGAAGAAAAAGATTAGAGTGAAGAGAAGTTGAGAGGGAGCAAGGAAAAAGTGAAAGAAAGAGAGATAGAGAATGAGAGACAGACAAAGAAAGAAACCAAAAAAATGATAGAGAAAGAGACAATAAGAAATTAATCTAAGGAGGGGAAACAAACAAACAAACAAAAACCCCAAGAAATGTATTGTGAAAGGATTAGTTCACCTTAAAAGTGATATTTCAGAACAGTGCCCGTGTGGCTTGAAAGAGAAAATACATCTCTGGATAGAGATTGACTGCTTTGGAAGAAAATTTACCCTTTGGGACAGACTGACCTTATTAAATTAAAATTTGATATCTGAGGTCTTACATCAACATTTCATCTCATAATCAATTTATCTGCCTTGAAGACATAGGCTATAGCTAAATCAGTCTAACCAAATAGTATGAAAAAACAAAGAATACATGAATTAAATGTGGTACTTTTTTAAACCTGTATTATGAAGCGTAATTATGATAATTTAAAACACATATTATGTCCTGACTACAATTATTAATCTGGAGTCCATTTGGAAATTCGTAAGCACTTCAAATAAATGATTTGGCTTGATAAAAGGAGAGTAAATAGCATCCCAAATGATGAATTTGTTAATTGTCTTTCCCAAGACAGACATGAGCACGTTATCTCCATCTTTCTTTCCACTTTCTGTCTGTCTCTCAACATTATACACAGAGAATACATTTTGAAGAAGTCTGTGTTCAGAAAGGATTTAAAAGAATCAAACATTATTCTCTCATTTACAACTACTATAACATCAACTGAAAATAAATAGACCTTTTATTAGAGAAAGAGTTCAATGGTTCTCTTCAGTGACTTTAAACATTCTTTTTAATATACACACATCAAATGAAGATCACATCCCTAGGGTCAGGCAGACAGAAAGAAATTCTATTGTTATCCTACTAATTAAAAAGAAAGAGACCATTCTGATATTTAAATGTCCTTAAAATATGTGAAGAACTGCAATCACCCACAAACTCCCAATCTCACTGGGTGTGTGTGTGGGGCACAGAATATAGCCTTTAATCCATCAAAGATCCTCTTATCTTAATCTTTTGTGAATTCTTTTTCCATGTAGTTAGTAAAAGAGCTGTCATCTAAAACATCCTAGACTCTTAGTTCATACTTCTAACAAAGATTATTGTGACAATGTACTTGTGAAACCAACTGACCATCTGGGATCTCAAAACTTTAACTTATACTATCATTTTCCACCTATCACTGCAGACTGGGGAAGGTTAGAGTGTTGTAAATGGAGCCCAGACAGTCTCTTCCAAGAAGAGTCTTGATCAATTAAGCAGTTCAGTTCTCCCCTACAACCTAACATAAAAATAAATCTTGTTCAAAATAGACATTTACACAGTAAAGACAAAATAAAACAAACAAAAACAAACAAACAAAAAAACCACTTCTCTTAGGCAGGAAACCTTGCCAGGCAGTCAAATGTTTATCACTGAAATGTGATAAAGTATAATGAGTTGTGGCTTTTGAGTCAAAGGGCCTGATTCTTGCTGCTACTTTCTAAAGAATAGTCAGCAAGGCATTAACCATTCTAGGACTGAGTTTCTTTTTCAGTAAGATGAACAGATTGGACCACTTGATCTTTAAGGTGCCTTTTAGCTTCATATTTTCAGACAAATAGGCAAAAGAAGCAATGGAAGTCTTCATTTCACAAACAGAATTTTTACATGTTATTTTTTTCATCAAATTTCAATGTGTACCATATGTATATACATTCCAATGACACTCCACAGAGTATATAAACAAAATGATAACTGAATAAGAAGAAATGTTTTTATTTCCATAAGAAGAGACACTATAATCATTGAGAGAGACAAATTAAACAACTTAAAAATTAACTGACATGTCACAGAGACACGATGAATGAGCTTATATTGCATGCTACTTAAGGAGATCCTTTTCCAGGCAGGAAATATATAGGAAGGAGGCATCTGGGTCAAAACTTTGTTTTAGAATTAAGTCTCATCCCAGTATTAGCCTGAGCCTTTAGTTTGTGTAAGTCTCTTTGCTCCTGACTATATGAACATTCAATAAGTCATTAATTTTATGAATTCTGAAGCCTATAAAGGAATGAATGAGTGGAGGGTTTGTTAAGCACTCATTGTAACAAGAGCTGTCGATACAGAAAGAAAAGGAAGAGAGTCCTTGCTCTCAGAGTTCTTATTTTAATGAGAGAGAAAACACACCTCAGATATTTCAGCTTCAGGTCAGATGGAAAGATCTCATGGTCCTTAGGCTATTTAGCAAAATAGATAGTTATGTTTCCTCTTTGATGGCATTTCTAGTGGTAAAAAATATTTGTTTCTGAAGTTAAACCATTTGACAATATCAAGGATTTAGGTGTCAAGAACTTTCTTTATTATCAATATACATGACTGCTTTATTGTTTCCTTCCTTCCTACCTAATCTTTAAACCATTACTTACCCTGATTAGATGTTTGCTTCCTTTTCTTGTTCTTGACCTATTTTGTACCTTCTACAAATTTATATTCTTTATTACTTCTTTTTCAATATGACCCTTTGAGTTGCATTTGTACTTGGACTTCTACCTTATCATTTGGCTGATGGTGTCCCAAATAATCCCATTTCCTTCAAGTAATATATCCCTATATCTCTCCATCCCCAATTCCTATCCTGAGTTTATTTTTTCAAATGACCACCCATTCTATTCTGCTAGCAAGAGGTAACCCCCCAATTTTCCCAATGACACACAATAATATGAAGAATAACCAAGATGAATGATGTTTTAAAAAAATGCTAAGATACCCAGGAATTTAAACTGCATATATATAGTCATTCATTTCATTTTTTTCTTCTATTGCATAGGTGTACATGTTTGCTTAATTCATCTTATGTTAAATTAGTCTAATAACTTTTAAGTTCAGAGGCTTATTTGGAGCCAATTGAGTGGCTCAATGGATAGACTGTTAGATTTGAACTTAGGATAAGTGGAACTAAATCTTACTTTAGAAACTGACTCAATTTAAGAACCTGAGCAAGCTTCAGTTTACTCATCTGGAAAATAGGTATAGTGATAACATCTATTTCCCATGATTGTTGTAATGGTCAATTGAGATAATACATGCAGAGTATTTTGTAAATTTTTAAATGTTAGATATATATACTAGATACTACAACTAAACTAGGCATCATCACCAATGAATAAGTTATGCTAGTGAATTCTTGGATAGTTGTTTATTTAGTTGAACTAGCCCTGATTTCTAGCTCTCTGTTTTCCTCTCTATCTATTGTGTATTTTTATAGTTCAATTATTTTCATGATTTATTTCAACTGTGATTTCCAACATTTCTAAGATTGGCTTCCACTTTGAGAAACCTGAACAGTTCAGAAGTAAGCATTCTTTTCATGCTGATAGGGTGATGCAAACAAATCAGCTTCTAAAAGAAACTAGCCCTACACAGGGGCAGGTGTGGGATGTTATCAGCCATTTCCAGAATTAATTAGTATTCACTTTAAGTAACAGGCAAGTCACTAATGTGATAGAAAAATCCAAGTAAATTTGCAACTTCCCTTCATCATACAATATTCATTTTCATTAAGTAACACGGCTGTATCATATTGAATATTAGTTTTGCATATTTAATTGAATGTGCATCTTTTTACACAATAACCACAAGCCACAACCACCAAATTTAATCATTAAGGTGGAATGAAGACAACTGAAAGAAGAAAACAGATTCTGCTCCTACCTAGAGGAAAAGAATAGAGGGTAAAAGCATACCCCAGATGTTTTATGGCTGGTGAGAGCCACAAACTCTTGCAAAAATAACTAGAAGAATGAACTGAATTAAAAATATTTAAGGTAGTATGAAGCAGGAATGGTTCCTGCAGTAATGTTAGAGCTGATTTAAATAGTGCAAAACTTTTTGGGCAAATAGTCCTGTAATATTTCATTTGAAACCAGGCTGGGCAATATAAAACATCTTGATTAGAGAGACAAGAAAGGAACAGAACAGGGACACAGAAAAACAAGCCATATGGAATCCAGGAAATATAGGCAGTGAATTGGAGCCTGAAAAAATGATTCCCTGAAGTTTGATAATGATGCTTTGTTTGATCAAAGACACTTGGGATTCATGTTTTCTGTCCCAATTTGTCCATTAAAGATTGATGAGTCTGAATTGGTTCACATGTAGACTAAACAAGTTGTCTTTAAGATTGCATTGATGCTATTCAATAAAAACGGCAGACCCATATAAAGAAAAATTAATTTTGAGAAAGATGATGTAAATGAAAAAAACAAAACAAAAATGGTTCTTCATCACTACTTTCCTGAAATCATATCAAAGAGTACAATTACATAGTGTATGATACAAGCGAACAAAAGCAATGTCATTCCTACCAATAATTACCATTAGTCTTCTGTACACCAAGAAGAAATATGTACTATCATAGATGACATTCTCCCTAATCACAAAATACATAAAAAAGAAAAAAATGGAAAGATAGATAGATATAAAACTTATGTAAGACAGTATTTTTTTTAAGGTAAGCAAAATGATAAAAATTCAGAGTTGGTAGGCACTTCCGAGTTTATGTAGTTCGGAGACTTTAAATAATGAAAAACTCACTACTTGTGAGAAAATCCCAATATGTTCTTGAACGACTAGTTAGAAATAAAGAAAAAACAATGATTTCTTAAACTGTGAAGAATAAAACAAAATATTTAACAGAAACTAGGAAATAATACAAATGAGGAAATGATAAAAGAGTAACTAGCTTCCCTCAAATATTTTATATCTCTAGGCCCAGATCAATTAAATCTCAAGGTATAAAAAGAGCCACAAATATGATTGCTAAACTGCCATCAATAATATTTGAAAAATCATGACAAACTATAAAATATTGCATGCCTGGAGCTCATATGGTGAAATGGTAACTATTTTGACTAATTATGAAACATTTTAATGATGTTTAATTTTCTGTACTATGGTTCTTTCACAAAATACCCCTAACCCAATATAACTCTTATTTGTAAAATAAAGGAACATTAAGAAAAATGACTTCAGAACCACATGCAATGCTCTATATTAATCTATGTATTAAAAAAGGTAATGTGTATCATTTTTCCTAAGGTGCCCAGGTCAAATCAGGGAATCAGGGAAATTGAACTGTGGGAACAGAATTAATTGCTGTGACTACCCCTTATCAGATACTGAAAATTTTTCTACTTTGAATTGCCTACATGTAATATATTCAATTAGATATAGCTTAGGTCTTTGGGTCCTTTTTGAGCCCTATATGGATTTGCTAATAGGAAGGAAAAAGAAAAAAAAAAAAGTCCTAGTAAGACATCTTTTGTGAAGTCGAGGGAGTCTAGGAATTTCGTTTGCTTTAACTAAACTGTATTTTATGTGTTTCCAGGAAAAGTTTTGCACAGTGGCTACTGTAATTTTCCCAGAGTCCTATGTATTGAATATACATAGAATCTAAGCTGTGATGAGTCTATCATGAGGTCAGTAAGAGACACATCCCTGACAATTCCTTTTTAACTTTTACTATTTTCTATTTACATTTGTGTTAGAGGTCAGAGGGCCCTGGCAATTATAGGTCACTGGAAATAAGAAGAACTTATGTCTTTCATTTAGTTCTCACACTTGGCTCTTACTTTGAAATGTCTATAGAAGTACTTACCAAGATATTAGTTTTTATACCAGGTTGGTTTATAATCAAACCTGAGCATGAATAAGATATAGATTAATATATTTGTTCTGAAATAAAGCATTATATAATAGCCTAGAATAATAGAAATTCCTGAGCCTGCCAATCAAGCTTCATCTGAGAGTACTAAACTCATCAAAACATTATAGTGATTTAGAAAGATCATCTAAAAAATCATAGAGACTGATCCAAAACCTTGTGCCATGATTAGGAGAAATTAAAAGCATTAACTTAACTATAAATAGGAAATCAACATATTAACCTTTACTTTATTTAAAGAGGCAGACACAACATGCATTGCAAATTAGGGCATAAACATCCACTTATTCCCTGTTCACATCATTATCAAATGCTCAAATGAGAATACAGGGTCAAAGAGGGGATTAAAATATACTTTCAACCCTCCCTCCTTTCCCTTTTGGATTCCAAGAATCCATTAGGTGAAAGTAACAGATTGATACAACCAGTATAAGATGTCAAAAATGCCTCAACAGAAAAATCTTTAGAAGCTGAAAAGGTGAGCATGTACAACATATACTTAACAAACACTGCTTTTCATTCTAAGAAGCAATTGCCATTGCAGAGAGCATTTTGTGGAAACAAAAGCAAAATGTAAATTCATAGAACATTAGATATGGAAGCCCCTTAAGAACATTTATTTTAGCCATTGCTACCATTAGCACCAGCACCAAGCAGCTGCTCTGGCCCAATTTTGCATGTAAGGAAACTGAAATTTAGAGAAGTTAGATACTTAAGGTCACATGGGTGGACAGTGGCAGAGCTGTAATTTGAATTCAGATTCATGGCTTCCAAAACTAACACTCTGTTCATTACAGTATGACTGTATTTATATCATAATGGAAAAAAGGAATTCTTACACCAGGAAGAAAGTTAAAAGACTGACTATAAAATATCTTCTAACTCTGAGATTCTATAGTTCTTTCAGTAGAGCACTTTCAACCTATAATCTAGATGTTGCCAAATATCCAAGTATTTTATAAGAAAAACCAAGCTAATAAAAGCTATAGGGCTTGTTCAATTAAGTTGCATTTAAATTTAGATAACTTAAAGAGAGATAGATACTTTATGACAATTCTAATTCTGAAATTTAAATCTCTTTCTTCTTAATAACAGGTGCTTTCTACTCCACCACAGATGCCTTTTTTTTTTTTTTCTGTCTTTAATGAGTGCTAAGACTATGGTCAAACCTCAAAGAAAGGGGAATATTATTTGCTTTCAGGGGTCCTCAAACTTTTTAAGTAGGGGGCCAGTTCACTGTCCCTCAGACTGTTGGAAAACCAGACTATATAGTAAAAACAAAACCTTTGTTTTGTGAGCCTTTATAGCCCTGGGAGAGGGGGATAATCGTCCTCAGCTGTCGCATCTGGCCCACAGGCCATAGTTTGAGAACCCTGGATGCTTTTTCTACTTTGGAAAGAACATTGAGTCATAGTAGCTTCACTTCTAATAAAGTCTATTTATGCCCCAAAGAAGAAAATATATTTTTATTTTTATTTTATATTTTATTCATCTATTTCAATATGTTATGTGAAGAATATTATTTCAACAAAAATGGCATTTTCAAATTAATTAAATGAGAAAATAATTGCAAATCACTTTAGCATAATTCCTGACATATGTAGTAGATTCTTAATAAGTGATTCCTCCCCTCTCTATTGTCAAATGGTGCTTTCAGGATGGAACAAAAGGCTTGTTTTGTTTTGCTGTGTACTTCTAGTGATCAATACCTTCAGTTATAAACACCATAATTATATAATATATGTGAATGAGTGATATATAAGTAACACTCATATTTTAACATCATTTATCTGTTATTTGTCAATAACATTAACTATTTATGTTGTTTTCTTCTCTACAAACTGTGTAGTAGTCATATTGGCTTATTTATTATCACTCATATACAATATCAAATATCATTTCTGTTTTTGAGCAGGTTTTCCTTTGTATTTGAAAACTATTCTTTTCAAGTCAACTCTTCCAATGGAAGCCTATTTTTAGGTTCCTAGCTGCCAGGGTCTTTCTCTTAATCACAAAATGACACTGCAATTACTTTTATGCATATATCTTGCATATTTCTGGAAAATCTGTGGTGCCCATCAATTAGGAAATGGTTTTATAAATTATGTTATACAATGCAATGGAATGCTTTATTGGATTCATATCATCTGGGGACAAATCCTTGAGCAGAGAAATAGTTTCATGTGGGAAGATTATTCTGTGGAGTCACTATCTTTGCAACAAAATCTAAACATATGTTTCATTACAAGTACAATATATTAAATACAATTTTACCTAAATCATGAGGAAAATACTTCTTTGCAAAATTAATTCTCAATTATCCTAAGATAATCTAAGACTCTACAAAGAAATCCTAAATATAATTTATTCAGTTAGTTCACTATGTCTCAAATGAAAGCTTTTGTAAAAGTTTTTAGTCAACATCACCATCAATGAAATCTAATTTCTTCCCTATCCTACCCTATAACCCTTTATCTACTTTAAGATGAGCAGAAAAATGATTCAGGTTTTATAGACATCAAGTGATAGGAGGATATTTGGCAAATCTGAATCATCGACCTACTCTACAATCAGGTCCTGAATCACTAGGAGTTGATTAAATACAGCAATTATAATATGAAAGCAAGCTGCATATTGTTATCTAATTACTACCTTTTATTGAATGAACCCTTTGGAAGAAGGTGAACAAGCCAGAATTTCCCTGGATAATTCCTTGGAAAAGGTTCTCTCAGTGCTCCATTCACAATGGGATCAATAAAGACCCTTATTTTGTCTCCTATCTTTAACTTAAGAGTATCTTGTCTCAGCAGGATCTGGTCATTCTTTCAAGTATAGAGCCATTTTCAAATAGAAAAAGGCAGAAAATCTATTTGGACACAAGGAATAAAGGTCTTTACAATCTCAGAAATTCATATCCTAGGTAAAAGTGTACCATATCCCACATGGAAATATACATCCATACTGAAGGAAGGAGGTTAATCCTCCCTTTATCCAAGTGCACATTATCTCAAGGATTCAGACAGTTTCACATTCAACCATTCAGGATTCTTGGCTGAGGCTCATGCAACAAGGAAAACAAAATGTGGTCTATTACTGACAAGCAGCAAAGCAAATTAAAAATACAGTTTGGAAACTGTAATGAGTCAACAATGTCAAGGCCAGTGGGAGGGAGGGGGAAATACATGCTCAGGTTTGTATAAATGAGACATTAGAGTTGGTCTTGCAGGTAAATTATAATAGTAAGTAATAATGTGACTGCACTTCTACTACAGGGAAAAATTTGTACTTTATCATCCTAACTGAATACTTTAGGACACTACAGCCTTACGCTTAAGCCACTTCACACTGACAATATAGAAGTGATAATACAAAACCAAATGAAATCACCAAATTTCCCTGGAGGCCAAAGGAAAGCAGAGAGAGATATGCTTTGGGGAGAATCTTGGTCATGATATCTTTTAGATAGAGTTTTTTTTTCCTTATCTAGGCCTAAAATTCCAAATAAATTGTGTTGGACACCAAAGGGCAAAATATATATATATACATATACATACAACATATATATGTATATATATGACATAAATGTGTATAGACATACATTTACAGATATATACATATATATGTGTAGATATTTATATCTACACATATGTGAGTATACACATTCTGACACAGGCACACCATAATGGATGTATTGCAAAGAATGGATGGATGACAATTTATATGTCAGCACATAAACATTTATTGAGAGCTTATAATGTACCAAGCACTCTGCTATGTTCTACATTGTATATTGAGAAAGCTAGATCATTAAATGGATAGAAATATGAATCTATAGTCAGTAAGACCTCAGTTCCAATCCAGCCTCAAACACATACTAGCTATATTATCCTGGAAAAGTCATTTATCCTTTGCCTCAGTTTCTGCATATATAAAATGAGGATAATCATAGCTAGTTATAGTTATTGTAAAAATCAAATGAGATAAAAGCACTGCTTAGTATAGTGCCTGTCACATAGTGAGTGCTATATGAATGTTAACTATTATTATTCAGAATTCTTTATATCCATATATATTTATGTTATATAATTCAATTGACATTTACTGAATGTGTGGTGTCAGGTGGACAATGGCCAAATTCTGAGAATCACCACTGATGTTCAAAGCCACTAAGCCAATTAGCAGAAACTCTTTCCCAAGTGGGAGCTTCTTTTCTCTGGCTTTGAAAGTCACCAAAATATAGTTCTCAAAGCTTTATAATGGATTCACTGCTTTGTTCCTTCTGTGAGTTATGTCAGAGGTGATTTGTCACTCGCATTACTAAAAGCCCTCTTTCAAAGTGTTTTGACACTTTAGTTAGGACTATAAGCCCTTAACAATTTTTGACATCTAGGCAGAACTCATCTGGCCATTCACAGAGAGGCTTATTTATCTCCAAATGGGTAACTTCTCACAGATGGGCTTGCAGCAGAGAGAATGATTTTATAAAATACTGAATGATATATGCAGAATAGCCCTACACTCTTGAAAATTTGGAAGCAGCATGATATAATACAATGTTTCCAACCTGCCCAGCTTGGACTCTGAAGTCTACAAATCCATGTGTACCCCAGCCATCTTATTAATGACTCACTGTGAGTAATAAGCAAACCGACCATCTGTAGATTGACTAAATACTATGTCACAATATGGGTACTACTATTTTTTACACATATACAGGGAGAGTTGTGATTTAAAAAAATAAAAAACAGTAGGCACCCAATAAATGTTTCTTGAATTCAATCTACATTTATATTTTTTAAGTAAAGATTTAAAATTGTACCTGAAACAAAGCAACCTTTTATTATTATATATTTTCTCAATCAGTATCTACTAACAGCTCAACCAGTGACAAATAGAAGTCCATGAAACTCTTTCTATTAAAAGGGGTACTTAACTCAGAGACAGCATGGTCACTGGCATAAGTAGAAAGAGTGCCACACTGAGCCTTAGAAGACCTAATTATTGCTCCTACCTCTACCTGCTATCAACCAGTTGAGTAATCTTAGGAAAATCATTCAACAGTTCTAGATCCAATTAAACTATAAAATGAGGGATTTGACTAGTTGATCTTAATATTTGTAAAGTCCATTATAATAATGATCATTCAAGAACAAAATTCTAAAATTTTATGTTAAGGTTGTAATAAGGTTTTTATGAATCAGAATATTTTTGTACATATATATGGGGGCATTTTCTTGGAAAACATTAGATCACAGATGATTCGTTATATTTCAGTGATTAAATGATTGTGAACTAGATGTCCCAAACGCTGTTAACTCATCTGACAAAAGGGAAATATTTTAAAATGGTTAAGGAGGGGGGAGGGAGAAAGAAAAATAATAACAGTCCCTTATTTCCACACCATATTGAAAACATAGCAAAGTGTTATTCACAAAAAAAGGATATTCAATAAATTAATTTAGGATTAATTTTTATTTAGATTCTCATAAGCATCCTATAAGTCAAATGTCTAAGAATCATTAAATCAAATAACAGTGCAAAACACTTTTGTTTTTTATAGTCATGAGAATTCATCTAATTTCTTCCAAAATATTGAGTAAGCACTATACTGGGGATTAAAAGAAAAATTAAATGAAACAATAATTTCCATACACTTTACATTAGCTGAATAAGCCAGTACAAAAAAAATTGTCTATTTTCATTGAATTTGCACCAAATATTTAACTGCCATTCACATGTCCTGAGCCATTAATAACTATATAAAATAGGGGTTAAATAAATCTATAAATAGAAAGAGAGCTTATTTCTGGAGTCTAAAGAGCAAGGTTGTAATCTTGGCAATAATATTTATTAAAAGAGTGAGATTGGCTCTAGGTCTAGTTAGGCAACATCCTTAAGCTCTCTGGTCTTCAATTTTGTTTTGTTTTCTCCATAAAATTAAGGGGTTGACCTGTACGACTTCTGAAGTCTCTGGCAACTCTTGCTCTATGATATGTGGTGTTTGTTATGGTTCTATTTGGTTGTTAATTAATGACAAATATTGGTCTGATTTGAACTCAAATGCCTTCATGCTTTCTCTTTATTTTCTTACCTCCTGTTTACTTTTTACTATTTATCCAGTCCTTTCTGATACTTTGAGATCCCATGGACCATAGTGCTCCAAGCCAACTCACTATTTCTCAAAGTCTGTTCAAGTTTATGCTGATTGTTTCCATATTATTTATCTGTTTCATCCTAAACAATTCCTTTCCTTTTTGCCTTTAATATTTCTCATCACAAAACTTGTGATGAATCTCGTCTGATCATCAGGTGACTAGAGTATTTAAGCTTCAGCTTTAGTATTTGACTTTCCAATCAGCACTTCAAATTAATTCCTATATGAGCTAGGCTTCCTTAGATCAATTCATCCATCCATTTCTCCCTCTCTGTGTCTTGTCTGTGGTTGTCTTTCTCTCTCTCTCTCTCTCTTTCTCTCTCTCTCTCTCTCTCTCTCTCTCTCTCTCTCTCTCTCTCTCTCTCTCTCTCTGTCAATCTTTCTCTCTATATGTAGCTTTGTTATTGTTTTTTATCCATATGCCATAGTATTAATGTATGGACATCAAAATATTCTTAAAAGTCCTCTCCAGCACCACAATTTGAAAGCATCAACTCTGTAGTGTTCAGCTATCCTTATAGTTCAACTTTCACAGACATTGGAATTGAAATAACAAACAAACATATCTTTGACTATACATATTTTTTTCATCAAGACGATGTCTCTGCTTTTTAGTATTTACTTCATAACTCCTTTCAATCTTGCTTCTAACTTCGCAAGTACACAGTTGTCAGAAGTCTTATTAGATCCAACTTTCTTTTCTCATTCATCATCCTCATTTCTGTTAGCTATAAGTGATTTTTAACATTGCTGACTATCTTCTCTTTTTGGACACCCAATGTCCTTTCTGGGTTATTATGAATTTGATCTCTCCTGATCCCTTCTGCCTGCCTGACTGATCCTTTTCAATCACTTCTACAGGATCCTCATCAATGTCCTAATTCTCTGTGCCATGACTCTCTTAATTCTTTTGGTGAATACATCAGGACCCACTTTTCATTTATGATCTTCATGCAGATGATGTATAAATCCATTATCACACGCTCATCACTTTTTGGATTACAGTTTCCTCTTCAGCATTCTTCTGGATATCTCCATTTGAATATTCCATTCAATATTCTATTGAATTTTAGATATCTCAAACTCATTATATCCTCAAAAGAATCCATATTACTTCCTGAATTGGTTCCTATTCCTTACTTCTTGACATCTAATTTCATCCTTTTTCACCCTATCTCATATATTACCTACATCTTTTATAACTCTCCCAATTTCTCTACTCAGATAGTCAAAACACTAATTTTTGTTTTCTAAATCTTTTGTTTGGGCAATTGAAATGATTTCCTAATTGTTTCCCTATTTCCAATCTCCCTCAATCTCTATCCTACTCTTATGTAATTTCCAAAACAATATTTTTAATGTATACTATAGATCAAACCACTTTACCTTCCTATTAAAGGAGCTTCAGTGTCTCTAATATTAGTTACAAACTTCCCATTCTGGCATTAAAAATTCTTTTGATTGACTGGTGAGTGTGATAAATTATTTTGTTCTGAGTCCTAAGTTTTTTTAATTGTTTTAATGTTGACCTAGTATTGATCTTATTCATTATCTTTCCCAAAATTACATCATCTGCAAATTTTATAAATATTCCTTGTATTTATCCAAGTTATTTTGGTTTTGAAGAAGATAGACCCAAATTGAGACCTTTTGATATATTACTAGAGATCACTATCATTGGTCTGTTCAATTAGCATTTGTAACAGTATTCTATGGATACAGTTACCCAAACAACTTTGAATAGTAAATTATTCTATCACCACGTGCCTTCATTTTTCTGCTTTGCCCCTACAAGTTCCACAATAATTTGTTATATGCCTTGCTACAATTACTATTCACCATATCTACCAGTCTAATAAGTTAGAAAGAGAAATGAATTTGTATAGAGACAACTTGCTCTTAGTAAACTCTTTTTGTATACAAGTGATAACTATGATTTTTCTAAGTCCACATACAAGATTTAATAAACTATGCTAGAATCATAGAATTCTGGAATCAAAAAGGATGTCAACAGCTTCATGGTCCAGCCTTATCCAAGGAAAAATCTTACTGTAGTATTTGTTACAAATAATCATCCAGTTTTTTGCTTAAAGACATGCAGTGAGGAACAATTCAAACTCTCAAGGAAGGTCAATGGTCAGCTGCAATGATTAGCAAGTTTGTTTTTGTTATCTTTATGACATGCCTAAATTTCTTTCTTTTTAATTTTCACACATTGAACCTGATTGTACCTTCTTGTGCCAAATGGAGCAACATAATATTTTTAATAATGAATAATAAATAATAATGAAGACAATTATCATATTCCTCCTGAAGCTTCTTTTTTCCAGGTGAAACATCTTCATTTCCTTAGATTTATCTTGTTATGACCTAGACTTAAGACCTTTCACCATTCTGATGGATAGTGCTTGGCCATTGCCTGGCTTATTCATGTATCTCCTAAATTGTAATGCCCAGAAATAAATGAAAGACTCTTACATGTTTCAACCAAGGCAGAGTACACTGGAACAACCTCTTCTTTGTTACCACATGCTATATCTCTAAATATAATCAGAATCATATTAGATTCACTTTGGAATGAGTATTTGAGGAATAGCTGATATCAATATCATCAGCAGTTTCCAGAAAATGCAGACATTTATTCATGAGTCATCTAATACCTCTTCCCATTTTCATGACTTATCAGAAATGATCAAAAGTGGTCCTCCAATATTACCTGGAAGGCTCACTGATAATAGAATATATTTCAACAAGGCAAGTTACAAGACAAGATCTAACCCAAAGAATATCTGTTTGTCATTTGAACCATTCAGCTATTTGGTGGATGAAAGCTTTAGTAAAAACTCACCAAGAAGCAGTGTCATATGAACATGATCAGAATAATCTGGCCATCTCTGGCTTGAAAGGTTGTCTTTTCTTTTTCCTATGAGCAATCATGGCACTCCAATATGAATGGGATAATTATAGTAATTTTCCATCACATGGGACATATTTCTCTTTCATTTCATGGAAGAGGAAATTTGATGTGCAGTATACAATATGCTCAAATGTTTCTTGGTTACTGGAGTTCAGCAGAGACAAATGCAGAGTCACAGTGAAAATGCATTTTGATATTTAAAAGTATCATTATGCTTGATGACTTAGAAAAAATCTCCATGAACCATGTTCTTTTCTAAATGATGAGAGAGGGATACATAATATTTGCTGGAATATCATTGATATCCAGGTAGATATTTTACTCTTTGCTGTATTTCCTAACTCCATGCATTTTCACCGACTGTCCCCCATACCTGGAATTATCTCCCTCCTTACTTCTGCATAATGGATTTCTAGGCTTCCTTCATGAGCAACCTCCTACACTGAACCTTACCTGATCTCCCTTAACCTAGCCCTTTTCTTCCATTGATTATCTCCAATTTATCCTACTTAGATGTTGTTTGTACTCAATTATTTTTCATATTGTTTCCTTAAGAAAATGGTGAGATCTTAAAAGCAGGGGTATTTTTCTTTTTGTTTCTTTATTTTTTAGCCTTCTTTTGTATCTCTTGTACTTAGCACAGTATCTGACTCATAGTAGGATCCTAATAGGGACTTCACTGCTTGCTAGATCCTGTGGGGCTGGATCTTTTGAAATGCTGGGATTAAACATAATGTAAACATATGTCAAAATTATTTCCATTATTGAGAACTTGCAGTTTAATATAATTGATACCAACTAGTAAGTTTAATTTCCTTTTTATTAATTTATTTAAAAGCTTGAGATGAGTCTAGTAGTAAGCAAGCTAAGTAACTTTGATCTAATCATAGTGAGCAATGAGGTAATCATATTAAGGAGATGGTGATTGATAATATGCACTTTTATCCTTCACAAGTTAAGCTTCTTGAAGGTAAAGAATTTTCCCCCTTCTGTTTTTAAATTCACAGCACACAACACAATGCCATGAACATAACTGGTCCTTAGTAAATACTTGCTGAATAGTTGAATTAGTTGCTTAAATACAGAAACCAATAGATTCGGTAATTTAGTCTTAATAATCAAACAAGTTATATGGAAGGGACAAGGTCTAGGCTCTTTTGTGGGGGAAAACCTGAAGGAAACTATAAGGCAGTTACTCAGGAAACCAAACTAAAATGTGAAGAACAGTTAGATAGTGATTAAACATTAATGGAAGCTCTCATTAGCAGGAGTCTTCATAATGTCCAAACAGGAGTGACAAAAGAAAGGAAAGGAGAAGGAAAGGAGAAGGGAGAGAAAAGGCTTTCCTTTGTTTCTGGAGGAATCGTTCTGTTGGTGGTATCTTTCAGAAGTGAGCTTGAGTCTCAGTTCAGATGTATTCAGAAATACTAATCAATTGTTCTGAAGGCTATTCTATCTGTAAAATTGCATTTTAAAATATTACCCATTGTGACAAGCCCTTTCCTTAGCCCCTTCAAAAGCTCTCTGTATCCAATTTCCACACCTAATGATTCTGAGTTCCGCAGACTGATCTGAAGTAAGCTACCTTCTTTCCAAACTTGAAATGAAGCATAAAGTGAAAGGAAGACATTTACTGATACACAGGGCATTAAACTTTAAAGTCACTGAGGAAAACTGATGCTGTTTGATCTCAGCAAAGACCACATTCTGGACAGATACTTAAATGTGTGCCAAGCCTAGAGCAGTAATACCTGCCATTTTCAAGTAGCAGTGAATGATAGTGGCAGTAAAAGCACAATTACATATTTGACAATTATATCATCCTAGTTAAACATTTTGAATACTCCTGTAAGATGTGTAGGATTGTGCCACAAGAGGGGTTTGCAGAAGGGCTGGAATGACAGCAAGTCATCATAGTGATTTATGGTGATTGTGACTGCATTCAATTAAATTGTCCTTAACTGATTTTAATTAATTGAAAAACAATGTTGGTTTGGAGAACATGACTTTACCTCCGAGGATGAAATGCTGATTGAGGCAGGGTATAGCACTTGCATAAATGCTCAGTTGTAATTTTTTTTAAGGTGATTCTTCTGTTACTCTGGAAACAAGATTAGAAGATATACAGACAGTATGTATTCCAGCTGTGCTAATTCAGGGATCATTGATGTCACATAGGAACACAGATTCAGACTTGGAAGGTCTTCCAGTTCAGTCTTTATTTTACAGTTGCGGACATTAAAGCTCAGGAAGTAAATAATAACAGCTGCTGTACAATCACTATAAGGTATAATGCTAACTCACAATATTGACTCCCAAAATAGATAAGTAATCTTTCTAGGCAAAAGCTACAATTAACCTGTGTGGTGAATGAAATTGCCCTAACTGTATATCAAAACATAGACAAGCTACCAGTTTTATTTTTTAGGGAGCTTAGAGCTTAACATTAGTTAGCCTCAATCAACCTCCAGTGACTAATGAGTTTCCTTAAGATAGGAAACCAACAAAAGAAGACAGAGCCTAGCCCCTGAGAAAATCAGGAGACAATGCTCAGAATTCCTATCTAACCCAGATCATTTTATGAGACAAACAAGACTTATTTCACATCACTATTCCCTTTGACTGCTCTCAACTCTTTAGTGGATATACCCCTTTTTCAGATTCAATTAACCTCATATTCCCTCACTGACAGAGAATGTATAGATATTCTATCATTATCTGTTGCTAATGAGTTACATTACCAAGTAGGTAATGGAGAAAACTCCCTCTTACAAAACTTGCCCAATATCTTTCAAATTATTCTACTTTTTTTCCCTTATCATGTCCTATTCTGCTAGTAACTTATCACTTCCCACTGCCCTCCACTTTTTCCCAAAACATACCCCTTATGACCAGTGCATTTTTTGAATTACTTTGCTAAGAGCATTTTCTAACTGTGAACTCAAAGGCTAGCATGTGTATATGTGGATAGTAATATATGTGGTCTATTATAGAATAGGATAATTTAGGTTATGTCTTTGTTGAAAGTTTCACATCTCTTTGTGAATCTCTTTGGAGTGGCCAAATCATTGTCAACCTAACTCCACTGTCTGAGATATATATTCTCTTCCACTCTGTTTTTGCAAAGTCTTCCTTTTTCCAATGAAGGAATTTGAGCATTCCTTGCAGGTAGTACCTACTTTGTATTTGCTTATTTGTGAATATGTAAGCCACCAACTACTATCACCCATCCCACCTGATTATAATTCTCTGAGGGTAAGAGATTTAAAAAATCCATCTTTAGCATGGAACACAATGCCTTGTACAAAATATATATAGTAACTGGGGTCAACTAGGTGGTACTCTACTATATTGGCCTGAAATTCAGAAGACACATCTTCTGGGCTGGATTAAGTCTTAATTAATTAATCTAATTCTTTTCTAGGTACAAATTCTATAATTCTATAATTTTCATTAATTTAATCTAATCTAACCATCAGTTAATTTAGGAATATCAGGAATGTGCCAGAACTGAGAAAATCTACTAATTAAACCTAATTTAGGATAGAATTTAAAAGGTAAGAATGAATAGACATTCTATATACCTGAAGCTCTTTCTGGGGTGTACCTCTTCCTGTTTCTCCTGTCACTTTCCAGGCAAGATTCATAAGATCATCAGGTTTAGAGATGGAAAGGAATTGGAGAGATAAATTAGACCAATGTACTCATTTCTTAAAGTAACTGAAATCTAGACTGGAAAGTATCTGTATGAGGTCAAAGAAATAAACATGAGTTATGTTTCATATCCAGATCATACATTTATACTGTATAGCTTTCTTGTTCAGAGGTATATTGCTGGCATTCTGGAAAAGTTGTCCACTACTTAGAAAGAAAGAAATGGAGCAGAGAAAGGAAACCTTGGGAGTAGATCATAGCCATTATATAAAAATTGGGGAACTCAATCTGAATTTTTTAAGGGCAATATTTTATCTAGTTCTTTAAGATTTACAAAATATTTTATTCTAAATAACCCTGTGAGAAACCACATGGTTTAGACTATATGGCAGAAAGAAACATATATTTGCCATCAAAGACTTTGGCTCTTATCATAACTCTGATGCTTATTATTAATGTGGCTTCAAATAGGTCACTTTATCTCACTAGGCCCAAGTTTCTTCACTTGTAAATGAAGGGTTTGGATTATATGGCTTGTAAATTTCCTTTCTGCTTTAATTTCTATAATTCTATGAGTTGGATATATCCTTTCTATTCTAAAGGAATTTGTTTCTTCATTTGTGAATGAAGTATTTTTATTATGATTCCAATCCTAAATTATATAATTCTCTGAATTAGGCAGCATAATTTAATTATTATTTCCATTTCACATATGAAAAATGGAGTCTCAGAAAGATGAAGGGACTTGACCAAAGTCAACATGTTATCCAGTAGAAGAAGCAGGATTTGAGCTTTAAATTCATATAGTAACTTTAATGAATGAAAAGAAAATCATCTTAAAGAAATAATTAGAGTTGACAAGAGAATTGTAAATAGCATTCATGGTAATTGGTCTTACCTTCTGTGACTTAGCTCGGCTGGTATAGAGTCATAATATTTATATAATCTATATCTACATACCTTACAACATAGTATTCAAAATTCTATATGACAGAAGTTTTCATGTATTATATATGTAGATATACATCTGCATTTCTATATGTGCGTACATATATAGATTCTAGCTATATCAACATGAACATTTTATATATATCTCACAAATTTAGACTCAGAATATGAAGGGCCCTTATATGTTTTTTATACACAAATATATACCTCTTTTATCGATTGGGAAAATGAAGCCATGATAAAGATGTGGTTTAATTAATAAAATAGTTACACAACAATCAAGTTGGTAGGGAAAAGGTTGTTTCTATTGTTTTTAACTACTGAATTTTCATAGCTCTCAATACCAGATCTTAAAACCCATGCATAAGTCAATAATTAGGACTTGTCCTTTCATGCATTCCAAATGAAAATTTCAGAAGGTTCCCCTCTATCGTCTTTTCCAATGAAATCAATGTTTCTGTTCTGACAGAAAACCAATATTAATTGTAAAGTCTCTGCATAGCATTTTTGCATGTATATTTATGTGTATATATGTGTGTGCATAGATGTATGTGTGCATATGTGTTTGTATGTAGGAAGCCAAGCTTAATTTTTATACAACAGTATTCTCCCTCCCCATAAAAAGAATAATAAATATGGTATTTGCAAGGTTAATTAAATTAAAATTCACTGAGAATTATTATCTGTACATTATGTTGTCTTCTCTTCTTTCTTTAAAGTCCCTATCACAATTCAAATAATTCTCCCTGAATATAGACATTCTCTCTCCCCTTCTCCCATATATCCTTTCATATTTCTTCACATTAAAAACAAATCAAAACAAAAAAGCTACTGCTTATAGGACACCCATCCTATAGTCCTACTATAAGACTATAATTAGTAATTAATTAATTGTCTAATGACATAATAATAAGTACCATAACAATACTGAAATGTGTATTGACTTAACTAGAATTTCTCTCATTTTCTGATCCAAGTCCTTTAGAAAGATCAAAGAGTGAACAACATAAAACACAGATTAGATTTCTTCTTCAAACTAGTAGAGAATAGTGCTCTTCACAACCTATCATTGATTTCAAAATTGGTGCTCAAAATTTCAGAAACATGAATAATACATATAGGTGTCTTATAGTATCATTTTACCAACTTTTATTATGTTTCCATTGATGATATTTGACATTAATTAAATTATTGTTAAATAAAATATCTGGGTTACCTTAAAAAGTAATGACTTTTTTCTTTTAGGAAATCTTCAAATAAAGATGGATGAATATATATATATTTTACAAGTGTCTTCACATATGGACTAGACAATGATCCAGATGTCTTCCAAGTCCTAAAATCTATGATTCTGTGTTCTAGTGATAGTATTCAATCATTTATATATTTAAAAGACACTTATTAAGCACCTATGATGTTCATAACTTCTTAATTGTCAAAGGAGATACAAAGTTTAAATAAAATATTATCCCTTCCTTCAAATAGTTTTTAATCTCATTCCATAACAAAAGGCATTGCAATATAACTATAGTACATTATACATGGTGAATAAATTAGAAGAATTCAAACAAAAGTTTGAGGTGCAAGGTTTGTACTAAGTGTCTTTGTGAATACTTCATAAATAGAAGAGATACCCCGTAAGTTGGACTTTAAAGGAAGATGATGTCATGAAAAGAATAATAGCCCATGCATTTGAAAACTGATTTTTAGTCTTGCTCCTGCCAGAGAAGCGGTATGTTGAAAAATACAGATACCTGGCACTGAAATCAAGAATAACTGAATCCAAGTCCTGTCTCTGATACATTGGCTGCATGATCCTGGACAACTTATTTAACTTATACATGCTCCAGTTCTCTAACAATGCAGATTGCTGAAAATTTCCGGTTTGTACTGGTGAAGAGTAACTCTTCACCAATAAAATCACCAGTTAACCTTCAGTCCCTATTTCCCTCTGCCACTTCCTGGGGCATTTTATGGGAGTTAATTTTTTAATCCTAAAGTGAGGTAGTTGAACTAGATAAGCTGCAAAGTTTTTTCTACCTCTGATATTCTATAATTCTGTTATTATGGTGAATAAAACTTGACAGACAGTACATTCCAGTCACCAGAAACAGTCTGAGCAAAAGTATAGAGGAAGAACGTTTTGGGTGTGGTCCAGTTTAATTACAGATTGAAATTGATGGAATGGAATAGAATTAAATTAAACTATAAAGGTAGAACAGTGCCAGACTGATATGGCAATATCTGCTAAAAAAAAAAAAAAAGCAAAACAAATAAACAAAAAGCACAGAATTAACCTGATTGGCTGATGATGTTTTCATTCCTAGTTTTAAAATGTTCAACAAATAAATGGCACTTTAGACTTATATAAATATGTATTTGTAAAACTTGTCAATTCCTTCTGTAAAGATAATCCTATGTTGAAAAATTCTGACTTTTGGAAAACAAAACAAAACAAAACAAATGATGATATATATACACACACACATATACATACATATTTTGTTCTTGAAGGCTATAGTAACAGAACACAAAACCTATCAAATTAGAAAGACTTAAAAGATAGCATAAATTTTATCCTTTTTGTCCAAAAATTAGTTTTACCAAGTCTAGAAAGGTTCCTCATCAAGTTGGCTACTGAATGAGGAATCCTTTAGTCACAGAAGTCCTAAAAAGCTTTTCTATTGTGTTTCAAGAAAATTTGTAACAAAGTAGCAATACTGGTGAACTCATAGTACCTGCAAGCACTGAACAAATGGATCCTTTTCAAGTGACCTTCTTGCAACTGGCCCTCAAGATAAAGGTCAATGATCAGAGGATGTAGAGTTGGAAGGAACTGACAGATCAATTAACCCAGCCCCCTCATTTTACAGATGAGGAAATTGAAGCCGAGAGAGGATAAATAACTTGGCTAAGGTCACATAGCTCATTGCCCAGGAGACAATCTGGTGATATCATAGAGATGTGAAACATAAACTACTTTACAAAACATAAACACTAAAGAAAAAGAAAACCTTAATGTATTTTAATTACTTTAAACTCATTAAAAAAAAAAAAAAAAAACAAACCTTGTTCAAGTCATTTCACATATTGGTCTTTACTATATTGCTTTGAAGATCCAAGTAGTAAAATGTAAATTTCTTGAAAATAGGAGCTTCTTCTCTTTGTTTTTGTATCCCCAGAGAACTTGCATAACAGATGATCATTTGATTAGGTTTGATCAGCCAAAGTATGTATTATTTTCCTCCTCTTCCATCCCCCCAACTTTTTACAAACTGGGGACCAATGTCAAGAATAGGGTCAGCTAGATGACAGAATGAATAGAGTGCCTAGCCTCAGACACATTACTTATTGCATCACTTAACACAGTTTGCCTAAGTTTCCTCATCTGTAAAATGAGCTGGAGAAGACAATGGCAAACTACTTCAGACTCTTTGTTAATAAAACCCAAATGGGGTCATGGAAAGTCAGATATGATAACATGTCAATAGTACTTGTCTCAAGGTCATGATTTGTCAGAACCATGTAAGAACCAATACCAGAAGCCAAGTGAAGGAAAATTTTCCTCATTCCAGATTTGTTGCATACTATTTTTCAATAAATAGCAGATACACCTAAGTCTTCAGGAAGCTTTAAAGGATTTAAATTTTCCTATCATATGAATATGACCTTTAGGATGTAGCATGTTATTTCTAGAAGAAACCATCAATGGTGTTGCTTGGCTCCTTCAGCTTAAATGAATTTAATACATTTCTGTGGCTTTCAGACCAATATAAATGAGTATAATAACTTTCTTTTGTTCATGGCCGATTACATTATATTACAACAGCAAGACTTCTAGGGCTGGCATACAAAAGTAATTTATTTTTCCCCTACATCTGTAACTGTTTGGAAAAGCAGCTAAGTCTTCATAATTATGCCACAGAAACAGTAAATAGAGCAAGTCTGATGGGTCACAGTGTGACCATAGTTCAAGGAGAGAACAATTATTTTATCCCTTATAATTTGCATACAGCATTTCATATATAAAGCTAAAAAGAAAAACACAACCCTGTTTTGGAAAATCACTACAGCATTTTAATATTCATTCCTTTTCTTTGTCCTACTGATTTGTTCACTGAAATAGCTGTATGTATGCATACACACACACACACACACACACACACACACTCAAATTCTAGAAGTAGCATGCTTGAACTATTTTCATTAAAAAGTCATTTCCATTTAGGCTTTGATTCATTTTGCTTTGTCTGACATAGATTAAGTTATTATGAAATTAGCTAAAATAGTATGCATGTCAGTCAATTCTTACCTTTCTCAGTTTCCTTTGCTCCCCTCTGCAGAGGAGTGGGGGGAAGGGAAAAAATTCTGACAACTGAAGTAAAGTCAAGTCAAGAAAAAGGGTTTTCTGCTTTTGTCAACAGATATTGCCCTACACATTTTTAAGTGGAGGAAAAACGGCTGTCAAAAATGCAAATCACTAACAAGGAAGTGTCTCCTCTGGGGACCTCATCTGTAACAGATAGGCAGCTATTGGGAAATGCAGCAAGTTTTGTTTTTATATTAGTGGGAAACAAGACAGCATCAAAATGATCCTCTTGTGGGGCTGTAGGAAGAAAAGTCAAGTCCACGGCAATTTTCCCTGCCAATCAAAGGATTTCAGCTGGATTGTACTTGTTTTATAAACCAAACCTCCTCATGAGGAGATCAATATGCCTCCCCCGAGAAGGGAAGACTAATAGCCTTTGTTTTTTAACATGAAAGGGCCCCAAAATGTACCAAACAAAATTAAAAGGGCCATGACAAGGACAAACAACTCGGACTGTTAATGAAGTCCAACTAGGGAATTTTACTAAAGTGAAATGAGACTCTGGAGGAAAATGTTTTCGCTGACCATTTATATTTTTGTTCCAATTTCATTTGTGGTAATGATCAAGATTAAATAAGAGATACATTAGCATGTCTGTTTGTGGAATAAAAGATATTTCTAGGGTGTCTTTCTTATTTCTACTTCTCTCAACTGTTTATTAAGGGGTTACCCATAAAATCTTTCTAAAATTTAATATAACACAATATAATATAATATAATTTAAATAAATTTTTGAGAGATGATTAAAAAAAGACATCAAAATTCCAACTATTAGCACTACTTCATTGAAAAGACTGACTGTGTTTGGGAAACAAGATCAATAATTCATGTGTTAAATATACCTTAAGTGTTATAAAGTGCTTCCACCATGACAATCAATAGCATAGGTAACATGAGTATTATTCCCTTGTTGTTACAGATGAACTAAACCTCACAAAGGGAAGTGACTGCTTTAAGATGAAGCAAATGTTAAATATTAGACTGCAAAGAACATGCCCTTCCAGCTACACCATGCCCTGTATGTAATTTTCAGAAATTTTTTTTTAAATCTCAGACTAACATATAATAAAATTCATTCCAACTGAATATCTTCATAACTAAAATGCTACTAAGTTGAGAGAGGTACTCATTTATTAAAGCAATGTTAATTAACAGTCATGATAGTATGCTCAATTCCAGTTTCAATATCTTTACAAAGAACATTGAGAAGTTGAATATATATATATATATATGTATATATATAAATACTGAGAAAGCTAGCCAGCATGACAAGATTATTTGAAACAATGGCATCAGAGGAAACTGAGGTTGAAGGAAAAAATCTAATTAGTATGAAGAGAAGAAGGAATTAAGAGAGGATGGGATAACTTTTTAAAAATATTTGAAGAGTTCAGGCTTAATTTGCCAAAGTTCAGAGGGCACAACTATGAATATTGAGCAAGTTCTTCCAAAAGACTATTTTCAACTTAATATAAGAAAACAGCTTCTTAACAAGAGTTTTTCCCAAAGTGGAATGGGTTTCCTTCAGGTGGGTTTAGGGTAATCCTGCACCATCACTCTCACCTAGAGGACTTGTCCAGTAAGTCATTGGGAGGACTGACTTTGATTATCTCAGGTTTCTTTTTGAAACTGAATTTATGACTATCTTAAGAATTCAGAAGAAGACATCTTTTAAAATCAAGTTTCATCCCCTCTTTAAATGTTATTATCCTCCCTTTATGTGATGCAGGCATATACTTGGTGCTGAGCCAATTCACAGGAGTTTCCCTTCAGCAATCCACCTGCCAATACAGAGGTGAATGTCTATACCACCTTTACGGTCTCTTGCCAAAGAATGAAAAGAATGTGAAAATGGACTGAAATTCAATTCTCCTGACTTAAGGCCTCACATCCAGAGAATACCCATATTTACGTTCTTACATACATTCTCAAATTCATACACACACACAAATTACATTGCTCCTGGTATATTTGTTGACCATAACCCATGCAGAAGTGTCTATGTTTCAAAGCAGCTTGTAAAAATCCTCTAAAAGCCCCCATGAGCCTGCACAGCATCTCTGGAAAGAAAATATGTATATTACTAAAATGAAATGCACAATTCTTTCATTTGATAACAACGTAATTGCTCAGCATTGCATTTTAGAGGCTTCCGGCTTTTGTTTCCTGCTTTCAATGCAGGGAACATCTAATGTTGTAAAAAAGAAAATGGTAGTGAGGTTTTATTCCTGCTATGAAAGTATTTTACAGATTGGCCCTTTGCCAAGTTCTATCTAGGAGGATTCCCTTCTTTTCTGTTCATAACTTAATAGTACTAAGCTGATAAAATACAGAATTCTTGATCTGGAGTAGGAATATTCCAAATTTTATGTTAATTGGTGAATTAAATTTGGTCCAGAGTTCTCTGATCTTCCTACAACAATCCCAAGTCAGGATTGTTGTAATGCTTAGCTAACTCTGTTCTTACATGCCTTCACAAAGTAAGCAGTACTGCTGTCAATTTGAGGTCTTAATGCAGCCTAGTTCTTAAAGTTAGACCAATGGAAAACAACTCATGGCATTATCTTGCATAGCTAAAAAGTCTTCTTGATTATATGGATTTCTCATGAGCTAGGAGCTCTCTAAATTCTGAAAGCTTACAATAAGAAAGTTGGCTTATAAATCAGTAGTTTCAAATTAAAATAGAACTGATATGGGTCACATATCAACTTAGAAAACCACATATTAAATATTGTCTTTGTTGTATTGTATTTGTATTTTTTTTAAATTTCCAGTTAACTGGAAATTGGTTGATAGATCAACCAATCAATCTGGTTGATCTATCCATAGTGATGAAAAATTAGACTTTTGTGAATTATTTGAATCTTTACCTTATTTTTTGAGTATTTACACACAAGAAATAGCCCTTATAGCAGTTATCTATAAATTTTGGTTGTCAGGTAACTATTAATTGACATATTTGCCCTGAATCTTTGCCTTATTTATTTAATTTTATTTTTAAAAATGTGTTTATATTGTTTTTCATGTTCCCAAATTTATACTGTTTAATTCATCAAATTAATATACATTATCCTCAATCACATAATTCATTTTTCCAATAAGTGAATTTAGCTGCCTTATACATAAGGGACAAATATGTTCTTTCATTTTCTTTCAACTTTTTTTTATTTCATTTTATCTTTGTATTTAATTCTTTGATCCAGTTGGAGTTACTATAATATAAACAGTGTAATATGTGGATCAAAGTTTATTTTTGGCTACACTGCCATTTAGTTTTCCCAACAGTACTGCAGTGAGATATTTATTTCGAATATACATCCCCTGAAGTGATCACATGTAATTAAATGTACATTATTAGAAGTCATAATTATGTAAAATATAGCAATTGATTCCAGTCCAATGGAAATCTGCAAGGTGAATTCGAATTGTGTAATAATGAGATTCATTATTTATGTTAATCTAGGTCTAACTAGTATTGACCAATAATTCCATTCCATAAAATATGATTAAAAATAGATTAAAAAAAAAAAAAGGTTTGTCATACTCTAACTTTTGGTATCTTTTATTTTGCGGTCTCCCTTCATTCTATTCAATGGATCTACTTTCGTATGTTTTTTTTAAATAGTAGTATTGTGGTTCAGTACCAAGAAGTGTTAATAACTTCCCATTTGACAATACCTTTAAAATCTGAAAGATCAAATTCTCCTTTTGAAACCTTCTCTTCCTCGCATATTATTTCTTTACATTCTCACTCACTTGATAATCTACCCAAATTTCTTTTGATTGATCCAGTTTTACAAAAATAAACCATTTTAATTTATATTTATATCAAGGATGAATATTATGGAAAACTTCATGCCTGGGAATTGAAAGACATGAAATGGTACCTGCACTGCCATTATATTCCTAAGTGATCTTGGGGAATTTGTCTCTACTCTTTTACTCAAATTTACTCATCTATAAATTATCCTATAAATATAGGATATAAATAAATATAAATAAGCCTATAAATAGGCTTGATTTCTGATAAGGTCCTTTGTAGCTTTTAATTTCTACAATTCTATCAATGTCTACTGGGTCATGGACAACGAGATAGCAGAATTAACACCAACTCTATCTCCCTTCTTTTACATATAAGGAGTATGAAGGAGTAAGAAGGGAAATGAGTTCATGAGGTCACAAAGATTCCAAATAGCATTGATGGGATTCGGCTTGTTTCTCTGACCACAAGTTATGCCTTCTTTTACAGTATTTCAAGCCTCCTCTATCCATCTACTCCAGAAAGGGGGTAATGATAGAATCAAAGTTGGGGTTTGAGGGTTTGTGAGGTTTTTTTTTCTTGTTATTTTGGTTATTTGATTGTAAGTCACTAGAAAACAATTCATTTAGAAAGAATTATTTAAAGTGAAGATGTTATCTTGACACTCCAGGAGATACTGTCCATTGCCTATCCATGCATCACCACAATAATTGGAGCAAAACTTTGTTGTTGCAAACAGACAAATAGCCTGTGCTTTGAATATGCACTGAATGCTCATCCTGGGCTAACAGATTCCCTAATGGGCATTGTAACTAAGTAAAAATCAGCAGAGTCAGTAAAATTTAACATAAGAGATAAAAAGTAATTAGAGGTGTAGGTAAAGTTTAAAAAAATTCTTTCTTAACTGACTATATGGAATCCAAAGAAAGGATTTACTTCCTATTCCATCTTAGACAGGAAACAAGAAAAGAAATACAACATTAGGAAGAAACCCAGATTCCAGTCATATTAATGAATCAATAATTAGTGATATGCCAGACACTGTGCTAAGTGCTGGGGATACAAAAAGAAGCAAAAGACAGTGCTTTTCATGGGGATTCTGAGTTCTGAATGTATTTTTCTCAAAATTCCCCCATGATAATTTCACATTTCCTGATCTTTCTGAAGACTGGCCTGTAATTGATTTATGAATCCACTGATATAAGGAGAAACTCTTACACCAAAAACAAGCTTATTGTGAGAGATATGTATATTTATATATATACATGTATATGTATATGTAATGAAAAATGTGTTTGCCTATGTGTATATAAATATATTCACATATATGCATATAGTCTAAAAATCACAGAATTCAAGTTAAGAATCTCTTTTTTTTAGGTAAAATTCATCCTTTCTAATATAGCTTCACTAGGAACTTATATATGATGATTGTAATAAACAAGTACCCAAGTCAGAGATGAATTAAAAATAATAATTTAAGTAATAATAATGATTTTCACTTGCAATAAAATGTTTTCATAAGACATTTCTATTTTTAAAAAGTTCATAAAATATGTATAGTAATTCCACTATTCATTCATTCAACAAGAATAAATATATGCCTATTGTGAGCAGAACATTATATTGGGTAATGTGTTAGGTAAAATAATTTAGATATATCCTAGTCTCTGTCTCATGGAATTTACAATCTAATAAGAAGACAAGAAATCAACACAGATAATTTTAATATACCATAATAGTGTATAGGTATGGGTCCAAATAACTTATAGAAAAAAAAAAACAAAAAAATTCTACCAACTTGGGAAATAATTAGAAATATACTAAACAAAGTGCTAAGTGTTCACAAAGTGGAAAAGGCATCAATAGCAACATGGCTGATTTATATGCCTTTCAAATAACAGATAAATAAAACAGAGTCATAAAACATTGGGTGACATTATCAAGTCAGAACGGTCTTCAGAAATCATTTGTACTAACAAATTCAGTATAAAGGAAGAAAATAAATTCCAAAGAGGGACCCAAATCACTTTGTACTAGATCATATAAACAGTTAAGGACGCAAACAGACTGGAATCTAGACCACTTGGCTTCTCATTCAGAGCATTTTCCGTCATTAAAATCAGATTTCCAGTCTCAGAAATAGTCCTTAAGTATCTTGGAATTTGGGTAGATAGTCCTATTTAAAATATTTAGCAGATCTAATTTTTCCAAGATCATGAGGAGAGAAACTAGATTCCTAAAAGAAGAAGTGACAGGACTTACTGGTATTAAAAACAAGTTTAATGTTCAATTCCAGACTCATCAATGAAGCCATAAGGAAAATACCAAGTTCAATGCAAGTTATTTCATTTTCTTAGTCTCTGAGACTCAATTTCAGGCAGCCTAATCTCCATTTGACTTCCTGGACATTGGGATTCTAATGCTTCCAAAATGGCCAGAAGTAACTGGTTATGAGTCTTTCCTTCTAACCACTCTAGACACTGATCATATTCACACTTTCTTGAAAAGTGTGCTGGCTTTATTTCTGTGATATTGATAGAGTGAAATGGGATCTGATTTCTGATAATAATGCTTTTTAACAGTTGCCAAAAAAAGATTTAACTATGGTAGTTAATAATTCTGTAGTTTTTTTTTTTTTAATATCTTTCTCTAAATACTTGGTCCCTTCTAATTTGTTTCTCCCCTATGAAACTATATTGCTTCTCTTTTTTGATAATAGTTACTTATATTTATATAATGCTTTGAGTTTTTAAAAAGTGCTTTCCTCATAACAAAATGTTAGAAAAGTAGTATAACTATCACCCCCATTTAACAGAAGATAAAATTGAGGCTCATAAAGATGAAGCAGTAAATTGGTCACAACCACACAACTAGTTTTAGATTAGGGATTAGACCCTAGGTTTCCTGATTCCAAATGAAGTATTCTTTCTACTGAATCACACAATCTGTCAGGTGGAGAGTCTATATTAACACACAGAGATTCTTAACTATGTTATTGCCATCTCAGCTGCTCCTGAAATCCAAACTCCAGTTAGACAGGTATAAAACTTTTTTGCAATGCTGATAGGCTCATTACCAGAAATGTAGAAGGGGAAAAGAAGGATAAATTCATGTAGTTCATTCTCTGCCTGAGGCAATACAGTGTTTTCCCCAGGGCTCTGTCCAGTCTATGCTGAACCATTTTAAGTAAAGAAGTTTCCACCATTTCCCTTAAGAGAATACTCTACCACCTACTACCCATTTAAAAGCTTTGCTTTCTATATGTCCATGCTTGTTCTTATTCCATTCTGATCACTGGTTTTGAAGAACTATTTTCTTATTCAGGGTATGAATAAACACAATTGATTTAGGAATTTTCATTTTCTCTTTGAATTTTAAAATAAATATTCCCTATAAAGCTTACTTATTTCTATCTATAGCATCTATTTCAGCTATCTGTTGGGATATTATATAAGATTCCCAGAATCCTTGAGTTTGAAGTTCATCATGGATTTCTTTATAATTAACTTATTCTCCTAATCTTCAGTTTAACAAGTATTTATAAAACTCTTATCATATACTTTGCTAGCAAATAAATATAACAGACAAATATGAAACTGGCTCTTAAGATGTTTTTATTTACTAAGGGAAACAATAAGTCCACTTATAACATAAATATATTAGGTATATTCAAGTAAATATCTCCAGATAAAATGATATATTACTGGAGACAGATGTTTGTGTTTCTTATAGCTTGTATCTTCTTAGAAACTAATGCCACTTTGATACTGAATTTGATTCCCCCTTCCATTATTTAAGTTGTCATTTATCTCTGGCATGAGAATGTTTTAAATCACTAATCAAAAAGATACAATTTATTAAAATATTTGCCTAGTATAAAAGTATTTTTATTTTATATAATATTAATGTCTATTAGATATTGCCTTAATACCTTTTCTTCACAAGTTGTTAAGAACTACAGTTATCTTTTCCACATAGTGGGGAATGAGTAGGACACCCCTGAGATCTAGAAAATCTATGTAAAAATTTTTGCTGCTCTCTTGATAGAAGAAAAATCTATTTTTTCTTTCTTTTTCTTATATGGGGTGTTTATAGATCCTTATTGTAAAATTTGGGTCAAATATTTAGCCTATGACTATAATAAGACTCACAGGCTCCATGTTGTCTATAGGCCTTTAAATGTCATCTATGGCTTCCACAACCCATGCCCCACAAAAAATTCCCACTTAATTTTTTATGCCAATATACTGAAACCATAATGGGGACAGTAATGATGCCGAAGGGGTGACTGTAATGCTTTAATTTAAATTTGATGTTTTAGAAGTATGTTTTAATGTTTTAATTTTAGAACTAACCACAAAATTATTGTATGAAAGGAAAACTTGTCTTTGCCCAATTGATTCTAGTTGCCTTATCATATGACTGCTATATGCCTTAGACACATAGTCAAAGTAAATAAGGTCAGATAACAAAGGTAATTGAACTGACTATAAAGATGTATCTACGTGATGTGTTTCCCTTACAAAGCTTTTAAATGTTTCTCTGATTTAGATATTAGGAGATATTAGGATTGATCGTTTGAACATTGACCAGGTAGAATATGACCTCCATGGCTATATAAGAATATTGCCTCCATAAGACACTGCATGTAGCAGTGGAATTATTTACCAACTGGGGATAGACCTTCCATCAGTTTAAAAGTTTTTCATTCAAAAGAGATTGAAGTACAGCTGAAAGAGGTCAAACATTTAGATATGGATATATAGAGGTAGTCATTCTCAGAAAAAATTAATTTCAAAGAATGTGAGCTTTAGTAGCAGAAAAGAGATCCTCTCAAGAATTGAAGGGATTCGGATGATTCCAAAAGGAAGAAATAACATTAAGGCCTTAGAGTACCAAAAAACATGAATTTCCTTGGCTACATGCATTCCCTACATATGTGCTTCAGTATAATTGTGCTCTAAATTTGTGCCCATGATTCTGACAAAAACTGTGTGCATTTGTGGGAGAGTATATTTTTGGAAGAAGTGTGCTCTAGCTATTGTTCTTAATATGTCATTTTTGTAAATGTCTTTATTTTGAGCTTCTTTTATCTACTAGTTAATCATTAAAGATAATGACACTATTAGGGACTTGTGCTAGAATTTTAGGATACAACCCATAGATTAAATATTGAAACCAAGAAGTAATTGTTACGTCTCTGGAGGTGAGACACATATGTTGGAGTGAAAATTAGCAGAAATAGAATAAGTACTATAATAAGATCTCAAAGTGAAAGATACCACTGAGACCATCTATTCCAACTCAAATATGTATTCTAAAATATTTCTAAATTTCTAAAACCATATTTCTAAATATATATTTTTGTTTGAAAATCTCTAGTAATAAAGAATTCATAACCTAATTCATTCTGTTTTATGTTTCAGTTGTTAAGAAGTTTTTTCTTATATTCAGCCTGAACTTGTTTTAAGAGGTAACTACTCTTTCCAATCCTGTCCTCTCCAACTACAATGGACAAATCTCATTTTTATTCCACATGCCAATTTCTTTGAATATTTAAAACATCTATAATGTCCTTCATAAATCTTTTTTTTTTTCCTCTAGAGTAAAACATCCAGTTCCTGTACCATTCTGCTTCCCATTCACTGAACCAGCTATTTCATTTCTGTAGAAGTATTATTTAGTCACTTTTAGTATTTTGTGTTTCTGAAGCTGATTTTTTTCACCTAAGTATAGAACTTTACCTTTACCTTTGTTCTAGTTCAGGCAGGCCTAACTTAGGCATGGGTTCAGTTTCGTATGCAATTAATCCTTATAAAAAATTATACTATGTTATTGAAATGATTGTTTAATTCCATAAAATTAAAATTAAATTAAATTAAAATATGAGATATCTGTGAACTCTAAAGTATAATAAAATAGATTTTCTAATTACAAAAAATAAAATGACGTATTACTGAAAACAACAAATATAATTCAGATGAAATGCCTATTTTTCCACATGCACTTCCCAACCCAAAGAGGAAACCAAATGGCCTGTCAGATCGCTAAAAGGTCTAGCCCAGTCTACATAAAACAGGGGCTATGTTTTTATATCATGCCATTTGATAGGTTTCATTTTGCTCATTTAAGTCCTTTATTTTAGTTTTTTAGGATCTTTTAAATCCTAACATATTAGCAATCCTTTTCAAGTTGATGTTATCTGAAAAGTAGAGAAATGTTTCATCTATATCTTCATTGATATCACTAATAAAAATTTTTAAGTAGCCCTGTGATAAAACACTAGGACTTTCCAAAAGAGAAATTCTTCCATATCTATGTGTACTTGTCAATTACTCCTCTTTTGGGGCTGTTATTCAACTAGTTCCTGAATCTACCTAATTATATTATCATTTAGCCCCCTCCCCCTTTTTTTGTCTTCTTCACATCAACAACTGGACAGACTTGGTGAAATATTTTATTGAAACAAGTTATAGTATTTCTCCAGCATATACTGGATATTTAATTCCTATTTCTTTCATGTTAATTCCACAGAAAAATCAGAAAATAATGATTTTTATCATATTTATTCATATATTGTGAAAGGTAAAATGGATAGAGAGATGAGAGGTGACCTGTGTCCAAGTTAAGTCTGACACATCCTGAAGGATAGGTCTTGGGCAAGTCAATTAAACAGTGCTCTAGGCAATTCTCTAAGCCTAAAAAATGGAGAAAATGTTGTCTTTTGCTATGGTTGGGGAGTCATCAGTAGAGGAAATTTCCTCACCCAGATGTTTCTCGTAACAATGAAATCCCAAGTCTCCAGCCTATATTTATCTCCCAGTAATAATTGAAGTCAATACATGCAAAATTATCCGGTTAAATGATTTATAAATTAATTGATTAATGATGGGGGTAAGAATAAAAAAAATTTTAAATAGATTGTTGATTAAAACAATCACTTTGCTGTCTGCTTGGTTTCAACTCCATGGAACAGAATGCACCCCTGTAATGCACCCCTGTATATTCTTTCTCTCCCACCTTTCCTAACTTTTTTTTATGTTTTGACTCTACTTCTTTGGATTGTAAACCTATTGAGAGTTGTGACTATTTTTCTATTAATTGTATCCCTAAAGCTTAGTGTGGTGCTTGACTTAATAGGTACTTAATAAATATTTACTGGATTGAATTTGAATTAAAACAAAAAAAATTAAAACAATAAGCTTGTGTTTTCTACACAATTCTATTTAAAAATAATCATTTTTAAGCAACAAATGCATGCGATTTTTTATTCAAGTTGCAAAATGACTAGATATCATAGTAGCAAAACAAAAAGACTTTCTATAAAATTAATGTGCAATATTAATTGCTATATATTGCACAATATTGCAATTGAACAATAATCAGCTAACTCAGGAGGGATGGACTGATTGTATAGATTACAATCTTTGAGAATTCAATGCCATCTCTTTCACTTAAGAAATGTAAGAATATAGAGAAATTACTTAAATTTTTTGGGTTCTCTTTTATTCATTTGTAAAATAATATATACATTCATCACACACCAAATATAATTGTGAACTAAATAATTTTAAAGTTTCTGTGTACTTCCACCACTTGAATATCTAATTTTGCTTTGGAAGTCATGATTTCCTCTTTTGCTGCCAAAAGTTGAGTTCTGTAGCTCAGAAGCAGCAAACATTTGATGCAGTTTCTCTAACACCATGCAGACAACTTATAAGATTTTAGAGGGAATACAAAGTTATCTGTCCCAAATCTTGTCCTAGGTCATACAGATAGAAAGAGGAAGAATCAGGATTTAGGGTTTGAAATTTTCTTGGACTTCAAATCCACATCTTTTCTCACTATTCTACTCTTTTTTTCAATTATGGGCCCAGTGGCACAGTGGATAAAGCAAAGGCCCTAAAGTCAGGAGGATTGAATTCAAATTCTGCCTAAGATACTTAACACTTACAGCTGTGTGACGTTAAGCAAGTCACCTTGCAAAAGATCAGGAACTTCAGCTAGAAGCCCAGCTCATGGAAAGGAGAACAAGGAGAAAAGGAAATAAGGTAGGATGAGAGAGACACATAGAGAGAGGAGAAAGGGGAATTGAGAAGTGAGGATGAAGAAAGAAAGAATTATAGGTGAAATAGGAATAATATTGACAAAGTAAAGGAATTAGAAAGAAAGGGGTTGTATGTATCTCAGTTCCTCTGGTACATCCATCTAAGAGTTGGAGCAGGGCAAAGAAAGGGAAAGAGTTACAGAACAATAAGGTCAGGCAGTCTTGTCTTTTGTCCATTGGGCAGAAAAGACTAAGAATGAGAGAAAAGCCAAGCTTCTATTCCTTCACTTGACTTAAGTAATGGAAAAACGACCAGAGGAGGATCAAGATACTTCTTTTTAATTGCTAGAAAAGAAGGGAAAGATAGAGTATGACCAATGAGAAGGAAGAGAGGGGCAGGAAGCAAGAAGAGGGAAAAGTAAAAAGTGACCAATGAGAAGGAAGAGAGGGACAGGAAGCAAGAAGAGGAAATTTAAAAACTCTACCTCCTACTTCAGAAGAAACTTGATCATGTATGTGCATTCTGCAGTGATCTAAAGCTTTTTGTCAGTACACCATCTTGGCTGCTTTATGTACCTGTATTTGAAGCTCTGCAGGAAGAATTTTTGGCTGACTTAGGGGCAGCTCAGTACAATGGAAAGAGAACTTTTGGAGTTAGGGTTCAATTTTTGTCTGTTATACTTCCTCCCTACATATATGACTTTAAGCAAGTTATTTAATGTTAGTGTTCATCTGTAATATAAAGTACTTGGACTAATTCCCATCCCTAAACCTGTGATCATTTATGAATCTGAAGGAATATCCTAAAGCTACATCATACAAAAAAAAAAAAAGAAAGAAAAATGTTCATCTAACTAATAGAAGACTAAATGATTATAACCTAAGTCTCTTGTGATCCATTTAGGGCTCATCAATACTAACTATGGCTCAGTGGAAGGTGGGTAGGTAGTTTCATTATTACTGAAGTATTTAAATGAGTAATGACTAATTAAATAACAACCTACTGAGTAAGAGTGCGACAAAGACAGACAGAAAGAGAGATAGACAGACAGACAAACAGACAGATGATGTACTCAAGCCAGAAAATTAGACAAATTTTTGTACATGGTCAATATAGAAAGTTGCTTTTCTTAACTATACATATATGTTATAAGAGTTTCATTTTTGTTTGTTCTCCTCTCCCATGAGGAAAGGAGGGTCTGCAAGGAAAAACTAAAACTAAAAAATTACTTAAAGCAAACAAAAAAGAAATATATTAACAGCAAGAGTTATTCATTGATTTTATAGGTTTTTTTTTAGTTTGCATCCATAGTATCATTTGATCTTTACCATAGCCCTCTGAGGAAAGTTATCATAGACATTATTTTATTGTTTTATATATAAGAAAACTGAGCAAGAAGTAAGTTTAGTGCTTGCTAATGATTATACAGTTAATAAATGGTCAGATATTAAGTTTTCTTGAAACTCAAAATTTCATGTTCTTTCTATTGCAATTCATTAATCAATTGATGGATAACTATTAAGCATAAACCATGTGCCAAAAACTATTTTGAATACCAAAAGACACAAATAAAATGTGAAATGATGTGTGATCTCAAGAACTTATTTTCATTTTTTCTCCAACATTGATTTCAGATTCATGTATTATAAGAATTTTACCTTTAAGAATGTTATAAGATTCTTAATAAAGAATTTTGACAAATTTTTTTAATATTTGATTACAATTTTCAAAATCCATTTGTATTAAATTAGGGAAAATAATGGATTTTTCTCTACCCTGGAAGGCTTCTCTGCATTTCTGCAGTTCAACCTATTTTTCTGTTCTTAATTTCTTTGAAGAAAACTTTCATTTTCTAAAGTCAAATTCAAAACTGGTAAAAAATTAACTATTCTAGGTATTAGTTTTTAGATAAGAAAGAGTAAAATAAGGGGTTTATGAAGCACTGTCATACTTAAACTGAAAAATCTAATAGATAAAGTTATTGATATCTTAATGCAATCACAAATGTGCCTGAAGAAGTAGAGAATTCTTTTTTAAAAAATCTCTCACTATAATTTTGAAAGCCTAATCAATAATCAGTCTACTTAGAAAGTTCAGTTAATTCTGTTTGAAGTCCTCAGCTCCCTGTTAGCTGATTGATATTAAGGCATCAAGTTGGGAAGGCAGAAATGAAATTATTTGTAGTGATCTATTAGGAAGCAAGGACAGTCAATACTGATGAGCCACTTTTAATAATAATTCTAACCTTCCTAGCATTTTAGGGTTGCAAAAGATTCTTCCCATGACAACACTGTGAGACTGATGATGCAATTATTATCCTCATTTTTCTAGGGAAACTAAGGCTCCAAGAATTGATTTGACTTTCCAGTGTCTCCACAAATAGAAGCAGACTTATTATTTGAACTCTGCTCTTCAGATACAAAGCCAGTCGGGTTTTTTCTACTTGCCCTTAACACTTTTGTTTTTATTGTTATTCAGTGGTGTCTGACTCTGTGATAGCATTAGGCTTTTCTTAACAATGATAATAGATTGCTTTGCCATTCATTTCTTTCTCCACTTAATTTTACAGATGAGGAAACTGAGGCAAACAGGGTTAAGTCACAGGGTTAATGTGTGAGAGAGAAGATCTGAACTCAGGTTTTTCTTACTCTAGGCCCCATGCTATAGCCAAAAGCCACCTAGCTACTCATGCTATATTCCAATATAATGATGTGGGAGCAGAAATATATATGGAAGGGGTGGTGAAAGGAGAGATATAGTTTCAAGTTATCAAAACTGGCAAATCTCAGAGTTAAAGATATAAATGGCAGTTTTTATAGCACATATATATATCACATAACTTACATGTAATATATACCAAGGCCAGAAAGGGAGAGCTGTGACAAACAGAAGCAATGTGTAAGAAAGCAATATGGATAAAAATTCTATTTAAGAGGGATCACAAAGCAATTTTTTCTCTATAATAAGAGAGAAGATGCATTATATTTAATTCACATAATCCCTTTCTGGTTTTTTTATAGATATTTCATTAGACATGTGGAAAGAAGGAATTATATATATTATTTATATTTATTTATTATATATATTATTTCTAGTAATAGGGATTTTGACAACATTAAGGTGTCATTAGGGTGGACATTAGGGGAGTTGTTTGGGTAAGTATGTTGTTCTTTGATGATGGCTAGAAATGGATAGCACGAATGGTCTTGAATAATTAACGCCTGAATTTTTTTTATACGTACCCTTATTAATAAACAGTTTTTGAGTATGCAAGGCTTTATGTTGGACAGAAGTAACAGAAGTAGTTATCGCTGTGAGAGTGGGGAGGGATCACTTTTCCTACATCTATATCCCTTTGCATAGGTACATTACAAATAGATATTTTTCTATTACTTATTACAAATAAATATGGTTTCATTCTTTATGCTTATATTACTAATGCTAGCCCAGTGTCTGTCATATGATAGCTACTTAATAAACACTTGCTAATCCTTAGGGTTGTAGGGAGCTTTAGGCCCCATTTTGGAAATAATTTCCTCTCCCATAAGGAAATTGAGACCCAGAAGTGGAAAATGACTAACCCCAAATCACTCAGGTCACAACTAACAGAAGTAGATATTTGGGGAATTGACACTCAGATCATTTTCCTTCAGACCTGTTTGTTTTATTTTTTTTAATTACACTACAATGTTCCCCAAAATAAAGAGAATTATTAAAAAAATAAGAAAAAAAAAGAGAATTATTTTTTAAAGGTATATCAAATTGCCTGGATTTCACACATTCAAAAACATGCTGTCTAATCTAAACCTTTTGCAAAAACCAAGGAAAGGTTATATTTTTTATCTTTCTCTGTGTTTCAAAGTATATGAACTGTTTCTGTAGATATATATGAAAGGAAATATACAGAAACAGTTTATATCCTTTGGAACATATTTCTTATACATTATTTATATATTATATGCATAACTATGTAGACATATAAGCATACATGTATGACTATATTCACACAAATATGTGTAATATTTACATTTGTGCTTGAATTATTGAAAGTACTAACTCTTGCTGTCAAACCCCACTTATTATTTTTCTCAGTATATGTCAGGATTTTATAAAGCTGAGTCCAGTGATGCTTTCTCTTCTCTCTATAACAGTTGAGTTTTTCTACAGTTAATTAGGAACCTGAGATCTTTTGCCTATGGGAAAGCCTGCAGCAATGGCAGCTGGCCTCCATAAGACCCCATCTTTCTATAAGAAAGCAAGGTCATTGAAGAGCTAGTTGTTCATCATAAGCAGAGAAACATATAGGGAGTAGGATAGGACCAAACCAACACCCATGAAGATGCAATGAGGAAATAGCCACCTAAGAGAATGTTGATTTCTCTTTTCTCTACACTTGAAATCCCACCTCATCAATCACTGTTGTGACATGAAACTACAATACAATACAAGCAAGTACCTCTTACTCTGTGAAGGGGGAAGCAGCCTGGGAGCAATTTACAGCCCATAAGAAATTGATTTTTTTTAATGCTCTTCTCTTTGTATTACAAGTACAGAACAAAATCTGAGAGGTAGCTGAATCTTAATACTCAACTATCCTGTCCTTCCCCATCCTCAAATGCACATAAAATCATACCACCTAACAATAGGTGCTCCCCAATGTTCTCCTCTCTGTCTCTGTGTCTCTGTTTCTGTCTCTCTTTCCTCCTCCTTCCCTCTTTCCCCTCCTCTCTTTTCTTCCTCTTTTTCTTTCTACTTGACTCAACTTTTTATTCCCTTTTCTAAAACACTCTGTCAATAAAAAAGTATCAAGTTGTCAATGCCATCAGCATCAGATGCTTACTATTAAGAGCTTAATGGAGAAAGGAGTCTATATGACATTGAAGTTCTCTGGAAGTTGTTGGAACTCGGGTTCTGTGGCCTACCTTATCACTACATCTCATCAGTAAAGACTGATGATGAATTATAAAGGGCATCTTTCTGGTTAAACGTATACAGTGATTTGTTTTGGTTGACTGACAATATGGAACACGCCGTATAACACAAGCAAGAGTGGATATCTGAGATCCTGCAAGCTGGGTATTTTTCATAGGCAGTAGAGGGAATCTTCATTCAACAGACCTTTATTTTGGTTAAGTCAGAAGTTAATAACTGCCATTTCTATAGCACTTTTCAAGAGGCTGGAAAGTTATACAAATATCATCATCTTTATTCTTGCTCATATAGGATCCCAGAAGTGGAGTAAATCTCAAGGGTCATTTAGGCAAACTCATTCCTAAAACAATCCAACAAGCATTTATCAGATGAAGGAACTGGGGATATTGAGCTTAAAGAAGAGAAGACTCAGTGGAAACATGATATCAGTGTTCAAATATTTGAAGGGCTGTCATGTGGAAAGAGAGATTAGACTTGTGAAAGCAATCCAAAAACAGAAATCTGAATTTGCAAAGAGGTAAATTTAGGTTGGTTATAAGGAAACCTTTCTACCAATTAGATCTATCCAAGAATGTTATGGGCTGCTTCTTTGGGTCAGAAATTCACTCTCCATAGTCTTCTTAAATTAGACACTAGATAACCCTAAGTGGAGAACATCATGGTAGGGATGCTTTTAGGGGTATGTTTTGGTCACTAAGCTTCCTTTTTAACTCTCAAAATCAATGTGCAAGGCACTATGCTACTGAAGGAGGCATATTGTTAATTTTCTCAACTAGAAAAATCATAGGATTGATAACTCCTCATACTAGTATTACTGAATGTTTTTAGGAATCATTACTATAACAATTACTAAAGATATCTAAAAATGGAAGGAGATCCTTGAGGAGGTAGTAGATTCCTTCGTAGTAGGGATCTTTAAGCAAAGATTAGATGACCATTTAAGGGAGAAAGGGAAAGGTAGAATTATGGAGTGGGTAGTATTAAGAAATGTTAAGGGATTCCCTGCTGAGAAACAGCTGTTTTTACCTTTGTAGAGAAGCAAACCACCATATCTTTATGGTCTAGCAAAGTCCAAAGGAAAAATAATGCTGCTTTTGCCATCACCCTGCTCTTCCCCTTTTTGTCCTTTTCCTGTATTTGCTGCATCTTTCCCTCTTCCTGTGCCATTACCTTTTAGAAGAAGATTTCTTTCTTTCTTTTTTTTTTCCCTGCCTTTGTTGCTTTGTCATTCCACTGATAAGGCAATTAGGGGTTTAAAAGATCTATTATCACATTGATAAGCTGCTTTGCAAGCAATAAAGCATCAGAGGTGGGATTTTAACCCAGGTCCTCTATCTACAGAGCCAGAACGCCTTAGATTTGCACCACATTAGTGTCCCACTGACACCCTTCTCATTTACTGAAGAGGAAAAAGAAGCCTTTTGGAGAACACACGTGTCCAAAGTTACATGGTTAATTGTAAGAAGTGTGGTATTGTGCGGAGCTACAAAAGAGATCTGAGCTGGAAATCAGAAGATTTTGGGTGGGATTTTGGTCAAGCCACTGATTTTGATCCTCATTCTTCTTATCTTTAAACTGAGAATTAAGAACTGTCCTACCTACCTTAAATATTTTTTACAAAGAAAGCACGGTGTTCAAGTTATAAGTGTTACAGGAATTTGCTGACATTTAGATAACGCTTTTGAAAGTATGTTAAATTAACACATTTGATTTCACAGTATTCATTTTTCAGGTACCATTATCCCCTTTTATGAATAAAGAAAGCAAATAGCAATGATGACAAAGCTAGGTCTAAGACCACAATGCCTGGAAGCCAATCTCTTTTTCCTCTGCCATCTTATCACACCCCTTTTTCTATCCAAAACTAAAATTCTGAAAGTTCAGCATCTAAGCATACTATCTTATTGCTTGCTATCTTAGGGAGTAGGAAGAGGGGGAGGGCAAGTAGAAATATTTGGAACACAAGGTTTTGTGAAGGTGAATGTTGAAAACTATCTTTGCATGTATTTGGAAAAATAAAATAGCATTTAAAAAAGAATATATCAAAAAGTCTGAACGCTAGAAGGGAGTTAGAATCATCACTCCACCCTCCCTATGCCCCGACCCATGTATATTTGGAATTAAACCATCCCAGGAAGATGAAATTCAATCTTGTTTTTAAAAGTCTTAAAAATGGGACCAAAACATTTAACTTGGGGCGTGCTATTAATTGACATGGGAATTCTATTTGAAAAGTCCCCCAAAAGGAAACTGCCTGAGAACTGAAGTTCTTGGCTCTCACTATATTTATTCTTGCCCTTCAGATAGGGTAGGGTCTTTATCTGACCTAATAAGGCAAGAGTTCCACACCAATGAGACTTGGGACAGGGGTTACATATTAATGGTGTAGCTTTATTCCACTTAAATATCTAATACCTCACTCCCACAAGAAACCCTCAGCATCTTATATTTAATTCTTTCCAGCTTTTCCTTGAATCCATTTTATAGTCCTTCTACAATAAAGATGGAGAATAGTTGTTGTTTTTAAGATTTACATTTGTAAGGCACAAAGCACCAATTTACTCCAAGGGGTTTTATCTGTGATGAGAACAACCTAAGTTCAGGTGAACAAAGGTACTTTGGGAAAGATTTTTTTATTCCAGCTTTTAGATTTTTCAGCTGAGGATGATCAAGATAAAGTAGCAGTATTTTCTTTTTTTATGCTTTTTTCCTACAAATAAAACTCTTATATTAGAAGAACCATGATAATCATCATCATAAATAATAATAATAGCCCATATTTACACAGTGTTTCACAGTTTACAAAGCAGAACTTCATTTAAAAAGATATGAAAGTGTTGTTTTTTTCTTTCTTTCCTTGGAGTTGTAACTGAGAGAAAAATGTGATTATTAAAGTTTTTGAATATTATTGATGATGACGATAATGACAGCTGGAATTTATATGCCATTGTAAAGTTTGCAAAATGTTTTAAATATCTTAAATCATTTTATCCTTCTCACCATAATAACAGCTAGCATTTATAGAATGCTTTACTTTACAAATACTGTTGCATTTGATCCTTGCAATAACTCTGGAGGGTAGCTGTTATAACCCCTTTTTACAGATAGAAGCCATTTAGAGGTCTGCCTTTTGAGTAAATGTAAATGTGTGAAGTCAAATTTGAACTGAGTTTTTCCTTACTCTGATTCCAGCAATCTATCTATGATACCACTTACCTGACTAATGATAACCCTGTAAAGAAGTGAAAAGATTTTTTTAGGGAGTTCTGTGGGGGATGGTACTGAATCTATGATTTCATTGTTATGGGTCACTCCTCTTGAGAAATTTTTCTACCAATGTAATCCAGCAACTCCTCTGCAATTTATAGACTTAGAAAATTGTGTGGGCACAATGAGTGGGTAAGCAACTTGTCTAGGATTGCACAGTAAGAACATATCTCAGGTAGGACTTGTGCCTAGCTTTCCTCCTTGCTTAACTCCCTCCCCACTGTAATTTATCTTCCGTTTTATTGTATATATTGTAGTATTGTATTGTACATACTATAGTTTATATTGTATATATTGTTTATATAGTATTATATTGTATATATTGTAGTTTATATTCAGTTGACAAAGATCACTGAATTTCAGAACTGATCCGCTATTGCCTTACACTATAAACACCAATGTCTCATTGTTGCATCCATGATCAAATATAAAAATGCTCTGTTTGATTTTCAAACCCCTTCACAATCTGGCCCCTTCCTACACTTCTACTCACTTTATAATCCAGGAACTGTTTCTCACACATGTTACCCTATCTTCTGATTCTATTAATTGTCAGTGTCTGTCCCTATATTTGGCACACGTTCCCTTTTTATTTCAGTTTTCTGACTTGTCTGTATTCCGCCTAGATTCTGCTCAGATTCTACTTCTGAAAAATATCTTTCCTATTCCCAATCTCAGAGCCACAGTGCTAGGAATTTCCCTTTAAGATTACTTCCAATTTATCCTGCATAAATCTTGTTTTGCATGCTTGTTTGCTTGTTGTTTTCTCCATTAGAATGTTAGCTCCCTGAGGGAATGAATGTTTTGTTTTTGTTTTTGTTTTTGCTTTTAGAATGTCTCAAAAAACTTAGTTTTATAAGTAAGCTTTAAACTTTTCTAACTTTTATCCCCCATACATAACTCAATGCCTACACATAGTAATTGCTTAATAAATGAGTTTTGACTTTTTATCAATTAGACCAAACTATCCCTCACTTTATATAAGTATCCCTATTTTATAGATGAAAAAAACTGAAGCTGAGAGAGGTTGTCCATTCTGAAAGTAAAAGATATTGAATCAGACCTTCCTGATTCTGTCTCATACTCTATTCACTATTCTGTATTATCTTCCTCAATATTATTATTATTTTGTTGTTGTTGTTGTTGAGCAATGGTGTTTATTATGGCTAGGCAATTGAGGTTAAGTAACTTGCCCAGGGTCATACAGCTAGGAAGTCTTAAGTGTCTGAGGCTGAATTTGAACTCAGTTTCTCCTGATTTCAGGGCTGATATTCTATCTACTGCACTAAAGTATTTCTTTTATGCATTTAAAATCATTATTCAAAGGGGGGCTAAGGATTTCCTCCATTTGCCAAAAGTAATGAAAAATACAAAACAGTTAAGAAGCCCTAATCTGGAATCCCTGAGGAAAATTAAACTGCCTCTTTCTCATTTTAAGAATATCCAACCTTGGATTATCCTTTGCATTTTCCCCATAGTAAAAGAAGGAGGAATGTGGGTGGGGAAAACTCAAAAGTATTCCAAGCTTAAAAATTCTTAGTTATGTTTGGCATCATCATGCATTAGGGAAAGTGGAGGTTTTCTGACTAGGTGGAGTAAAAATAAGCATGATGGGAAACCAGTTTTAAAATGCATAGATCAAGATGATTAATGAGGTAAAAAAAAAAAACAAACAAAAAAAAAAAACCTAGAATTCAATTTAAAGCCTGTCTTTACTCTGGTGCTGAGAGCTTGGGTCAGAATCAGAGTGAAGCCATGTAAAATTGCTAAGAATGGACCTTTGCTGAGAAAAAATCATGGAGAAAAAAGGTGGGGTAGATGTGTATGCTTCTTTTGATGGGAGGGACAGTCAGTGGATACTACAAACACTTGGGCATCTTAGAAAATAATCTCATCTCTGTGAGGCTGCATCCTGACAGCTGGTCACTCCATATGTGTGTAAGGATAACTACAGCAATGAATTAATGTTCTAATCATACCCCTAGAAGACAAACTACTTTGTAGCACACAGGGATGTCACCAGCAAGGGGATTTGGGGGGTAATATTCCTGGCTGAAAAACAGGTTTTCCATGTGTCCATATGTCAAGTCTATCCACTGGCAAACACCAACACACCCACAAAGAGTTAGTTACTCTTTGAAAACCAGTTACTGAATCTCTGCCAATATTTGTTGGGTAAACAGGTTATAAACTGATTCGAGCCCAGATTGCCATTTTCTCTCCCTTTCTCAGACAGTTTGGCATCTGGTGATGTACTACTTCAGGGATGGACCTAAGAAATGGCCTAACGAAAATCCTTCTAGAGCTCGCTTAAACCATTTGAAAAGAAAAGTATTTTTTTTCTCCTCATTTTCAACACTGGTAGGAACTCTTTCTCTCCACATTCCTGCCTTTCTACAAATGCAAATATTCAACAGTCAAGAACTTTATATACTGTCATATCTCAGGATATATTCTCTCTTTAATGGATAATGGTAATCTATGAGTGTGTTTGTACTTAACTGGGTATCTTTCTAATTTTTTTAAAAATAGGCTTTGATGGTTATATTTCAATAAGATGTATTTCTTTTGTAATTCTATATATTTAATTTTATGCATTTGAGAAACTATTTTGAGAAGTGTTCCAGCCTTATGACATTTTTTCTCTTCTCTATCTGTATGTCCTCATCAAATAGATTTATGCCCTGTACCTTCAACACCCTTTGTACTTTGCTGCCTCTTTATATTTGATCATGATATTCCTTATGACCTGTAAGATAACTACCTATTGTTTAACATCTTTTTGCTTCAATTTCTTCAAATGCAAAATAAAGATAATAACAGTACCTATTTTATAGGGTTCATTGAAGATCAAAATAGATAATATTTGCATGTGTTTTGTTGGGGTTTTTTTTGGTAAAAAAAAAAAAAAAAGAAAAGAAAAGAAAAGAAAAGAAAAAGCAATTAACACTGCCCCTGGAACATGGTAAGGGACATATAAATGCTTATTCCCTTTTCACTCCCCTATCCTCTCATCATGAACTCCCCACCCACAGCAAAATATGAGAAGCAATTGTGGTGTAATGGAAAAAAAAAAAAAACAATTAATCCAAAGCTATAATAACTAACTCTCAATCTTGAATCTACTACATACTCATTAGGAAGAAAAGAGACTTTAGGCAAACAACTAACCTTTCAGTTTCTCATCTATAACGCTTGAATAATAGTCACACTATTGCTTACAGGGTTGCTATGAGGGTCAACTAGGATAATATAAAGTGGTTTGTAAATCCTAAAGTGAAATATAAATATCAGCTACTGAACTTATTATTTTTTTTCCATCCAGCTGAGAAGCTGAGTGCCCTTCAAAGCGCTGATGCCCTTATCTACTTAAGTTATGCCGAGTACCAGAATAATCCAATTACACTCAGAAGATATATACGTTTATGCACTTATCATAATTGATTTAATTGGCTTTGGCTAATCAATTTAGAATTTTTCTTTTTAGAAACCCTACATATTTCCAGAGAAGTGGTAGGCTGATTGTGCTAAGGCAGATGCAATTTCTACCTTTGACACTTATTAGGTATAGGACTGTATTGCAAGTCAATTAACTTCTCCATCTATATTTCCTCACTTGTAAAGTCAATAAAAGTGTTTTAAGAGGCTCAGATAAGATAATAAAAGCAAATTTTTCAGACTTTATAGTGCTATATTTTGTAAAATGTATACATATCATCTATTTTTGCTCCTAAGCCTGTGATGTCATTTATGAAGGGATTTTCCAAAGAGGAAATTAATTCTACCAATGAAAATGAATAACATATGCATTTTATATCCTTAGAATGTTGCCTGAAATCCTTTTAGGTTCAATGATTTGTCCAGCATCATATAAATGTCAAAGGTAGGAATGAATGAGTAAATGAATGAATTAATGAATGAATGAAGCACTTATTTAGCACTTTATTATATGCAAAGTATTATGTTGAGTGTTAGGCTACAAATGTAAGAGTCAGAAAAGTGCCTTCTCCCAAAAAGCTCCCATTCTAATGGGGTAGACAACATATATGGAAGGTTTCAAAAACAAGTTAGATGGAAAGGACCCATTGTCTTTCTGGTGCAGCAACAAAACAGAAAATAATACTTCATCGTGAATGTCATTTCCATTAGAAATAACATCAATTTCTGAGACTAAATCATTTGACATTTCTAGAAAGGTCTCTTATTGATAAGGCTATAGCACCTGCAGGGGTAGTTGTCAGGTTTTATTTCCACAGTTGTTGCTTTTCAGGATAATTCTGTGGGCACTCATTGCTTTTAGGTTCAGGGTCCTGAGCTGTCTCCACCAGGATCCAGGGGGATGCTAATTATGGTGCTAGTGGTTTGACTTTCCTGGCATATGTTAGTTCTTGTTTCTCCCTCAGGGTACCTTATTGCTTCAGGCAGGTTGGCTTTCTTGCCCTGTAAGTGGAAGTTCATTGGTAATTTAGTGGAGACGGCTGATCCCTTCTCCACTGCAATAGTTTCCTGATACTGTCTGGAGACCTGGACTGGAATCAGGACTAGTGGTTTGGGTTACATAGCTATTCCTAAGACTCTTGTGCTCTTCAGTCTGTTAGTAACAGCTGTTCAGCAATTATTTCTGATGGTGATTAAAAATGTAGGCCCTTTTCCACTATGATTTCTCCGTCCAATGATGTCAATAGGAACTGGACTAAAAACAGGGCTGGTGGTTTTGGGGACACTGTTATTGCCAAGGCTCTTAGGTTCAGGATCCTGGGGGGATGGTAGTTGAAGAGCTAGAAGTGATTTGATTTACATGGCAAAAAATTAATTTCCTACCCATTACACACTGCTTCTTGTCATCATCATCATCATCCTCACCACCACCACCACTACCACCATCATCATCATCATTCATTTGAAAAAGTAATAATATTCTCTTGGCTATGTTTTATTGCTGTTAAAAATGATGATCAGTTCATATGAATCAAAACTAGAAGTGACTCAAAGAAAAAGTATGGTGGACACAAGAATAATCCACCAGAATAACAATTAATATGCATTTATTAAATGCTTACTATGTTCCAGGTACTGAACTAAGTGCTGAGAATCAATAGAAAAAGCAAAAAATGGCCTTGCCTTCAAGAAGTTTGCATTCTAATAGAGGAGGGGATGTAACCAATCAGTATATAAAGGATAAAAACAAAATATGTGTAAAGTAACTTTAATTCATTGAGTAGCATAATTATACCAATGAGGCTACAAATGAATTGGAAATGAGGCAGGCTTGACCATCACTAGTATCCACAATAAATTTCAAGAACTAGAATAAAGCCTCTAATTAGTTGGTAGGATCTCTAGAGCAGAGGTTTGTCCCAGGAGCTAAGAATCATTTCTATATTTTTAAATCTAATAAACATTTATTTTAAAAAAATGTAAAACCTATTCTTAGCTTGAAAGCTATACAAAAATAGACTACTAATTCAGTCTGCACTGTAATTTGAAAACCCTTGAGATAACATGGGTTAAGTTCAGTCTTTACCAGTAGGGGGAGCTTCCATATCAATGAGAAAAGAGGTCCATTAAAAATTTTTGAGAGAAAATAATTTTGCTGATAATCTACTATAACCTTTTTCTTAAAAAAAAAAAGTAGCTCTTTACTCTCTATATGTGTAAACATCTACAGTCACCTAATTGTTGCTTTTTTAAAAACAAAAGTTGGTACTTTTTAGCCAAAAATAACATTATCTGACTCCATTGCACAGCTGCTGAGTTTTCCCTGAGACATGATTGTATTTCAGTGGTGGGCAAATTGACCATATGTTATACCTTGGTAAGACTGAAGAATACATGTAGCTAAAAAGAGTTGTTCTCCCTACTGTTGCCAACCCAACAGTTTTTATCCATACAAGTAGTAAAAAGTTTCTGAATGTTATCTTAACAACTATTTTTTTAAAATATCTACACAGAATCTGTTTTTCAAATCTAGTTGGTCAAAGAGATGACAAAATTCAATTTCCCATCATGTAAATAGAAGTACAAAAGTCATTAATCTAACTTGATGAATCACTTGGGGTTTTGTGGTATGTGTATTTTAAATATATGACTAACCCAAATGGATGTATTCTACTGATGAGAAATGGCAGTCAGCCATTTCCTGAAATATATCGTAATATACCTTTGGGGCACATTTCAATGTTAAAAGTTAAAGAAATAAATAGCTATTTTTTTTTTATTGCAGCCACAAGTACAGTGGCATAAGCTGGCAGCTTGAAGAGCTGATGGTCTATAAATTTACTGTACATTATGAGGCACTGTTTTAAATGGCCATGAAGCAGGTGTCTGCTATAGACTTGTACAAAACTAAGAGGTTCATAAAAATACAAATGAATAGCAAAGCCTGGGTTCACATCTTATAACTCAATATCTGACAGGACACAAAGATTTTATTTTTAATTTGAGGAAAACACCAAAGCACACCACTATCTCCTATGCAAATAATCAGGTGCATATATATACACAGAGAACACACACATTACCAGGCTACCAGTCCGTGAATGAAGTACATAATACAATCAATGTTTTGAAAGGTCTTCTTATTGCTATTTGTATATGAGAAAAGGTCATTCAGCATTAGAAATAAAGTAATCAAATAAAAACCATATAAGGAAGATGATATCTAATGGAGTGACCATTATTAAAAAATGGAGAAATTTTTTCCTTTTGTTTTGTTTTTTTTTGATCAAAGCATTGCTTTTCCTTTGTTCCAACAAAAACTTCAAAAGGAAAGGCAGGGGCAACTAGGTGGAACAATGCAGAGTGGCACAGTGCACCAGCCCTGATGTCAGGAGGAATTGAGTTTAAATCTGGCTTCAGACACTTAACACATCCTAGCTGTGTGACCCTGGGCGAGTCACTTAACCCCAATTGCCTTAGGGGGAAAAAAAGGAAAGGCAAAAGTTTTAGGGAAAATAACTATGGTATAAAGATAAAAAGGCAATAATAAAACTGTAGTTACATTGAAAGATAGATGAAATGGCCTAAGGAAGGTCTAGCTCCTACAGAAATAGAGTTTCAGGCAGATTTTATATTTAAATTTTAAAAAATCTTAAAAATTAAAGATAGCCAGAAATGGCATATTCTTCCCTGAGGTGAAACAATGGCAAGAGTATATCACAGGACAATGGAGTGAGAGTTGGAAAGGACTTCAAAGGTTTAGTTGAACCCTCTCATTTTACAAATGAAGCACACAAGCTTCAATAAGTAAATTGATTTGTATGAGGTTTCATAAATTATAAGTGTTAGAACTGAGATCCCATTCCCATGCTCTGATTATAAAGACAGTGATTCAAACAGGGATGTGGTGCTTTTTCTATCATGTCTGTCAGTAACTGAGTTGATACTGCATTTTATGGATTAGTTTTGCAATTTCTGGATACACACTAGTTGATTTTGAGAGAGGAAAGTATCTTAGAAGTATGCAAAGTGGAAGCCTAATCCATTTCTGTTAAAATAATTATAATAAGTAATCTAGGGGGCAGAGCCAAGATGGTGGAGAGCATGCGATTCTCTGTGACCTCCTCTGATCTTCTCTCAAATCAACAGCAGATTAAGTCTCTAAACTGGTTTTGAAGTCAAAGAATCCACAAATATTTGGAGTACCATGCATTTCTAGAAGAAGATATCTTGGAAGAACTTCAGAACAGGTCTGTTTCAATTAGGCAGAGGAACAGTTTGCCGAACCCAGAGGGCAACATAGGGAAACTGGGGCAAGAAGCTGGAAAGTCAGAATGTTGCAGCTTCCACACACCTGGGAATCTTCTGTGAGCCTCCTAGGCCACTCTGTCCTGGTTATAAGCAGATAGTTTGGCAGATATGCCTCTTGTAAAAGATAAATTGTAAACCACTGAGCCATGGAAGAACACTGGGCCTAGCTGCCATTACCCAGCACTGGAAATCAATCAGCAAAACTGCCCCAGGGCAAATTAAAACATCTGTAGCTCCTTTGCATTGAACAGACCTCAAGCCTTTAAAAATAAAAAATAAAAAATAAAAAATAAAAAAACCAAAAAAGATCTCTCATTACAGATAGCTTTTATGGAGAGAGAAGAACAAACCTCAAATCCTGAGGTTCCTAAAGGCAAAGCAACTCCAGAAGAAGCCCCAAAGAGAGACATGAGCTGGTCCCTATTTCACAAAGCTTTCTTTGAAGATTGTATAAAACATTTAAAAGAGAGAAGAAAAATAGAGAAATGAAATGAGATCACTACAAGAAGGAATGGAAAAAAAATGGAAAAAAGAATGCAATGAATAAAAAAATTAATTGGCCAATTGCAAAATGAGCTAAAAAAGGTAACTGAAGAAAATAATACACTAAAAATTAGAACTGAACAAGCGGAAGCGAATGACACAATAAGATTTTAAGAATCAGTCACACCACACACACAAAAAGAAAAAATAGAAGAAAATATGAAAAGAGACAAAGAAAACTTATTATAATTGAGGGAAAGAAGGGAGGGGGATGAGCATTGTATGAATCTTGCTCTTATTAGATTTGGCTCAAAGAGAAAATATCAAACATATTTAATATCACAAAGAAACTTGTCTCACCTTATAGGGAACTGAGAAAGAAAGGGGGGAAAAGAAAGGGAAAGACTAATAGAAGGGAAAATGGAAGAATTAGGGGAAAGGTATAAAAAAAGGAGAGGGGATATAAAGGGGGAGGACTATTTGAGGGAGATGGTCATCAAAAGCAAAATAATGGAGGGGAGGAAAAGAGGATAGGAAAGAGAAAAGCATAACATAAGATAGTATGAAATACAAAATTAGTTATTTTAACTGTGAATGTGAATGGAATGAACTCCCCATAAAATGGAAGCAAATAGCAGACTGAATTAAAAATCAGAATCCTACAATATGTTGTTTACAAGAAACACACTTAAAGCATAGTGACACATATAGTGTGAAGGTAAAGGGACTGCAACAGGATATATTATGCTTCAGGTGAAAGAAATAAAAGCAGGGGTAGCAATCCTTATCTCAGATCATGTAAAAGCAAAGATAGATGTAATTAAAACATCTAGGGGAAGGGGTGGGGGGAAGGCAGGAAAAATTTAGAACAGAAAGTTTTGCAAGGGACAGTGTTGAAAAATTACCTATGCATATGTTTTGTAAATAAAAAACCTTTAATAAAAAAGTGAGAGAATAAAATAATTTTTAAACTTTTTAAAAAAGTAATCTATTGAGAAATGGAAAAGTGATAAACTACATGTGGAAAAGTGAGATTTAATTGTAATCTTCATAAAATCAGAGAAATAGGTTTTCTAACTATTGATTATTTATCTGACAGTTATGAGGAAAAGGAAGACTAAAAGTCCTTTAATTGAATTATAAAAACTGTAATGACTCTTTTAAAAAATAAAATAAACTTTTTAGAGTAGACATGGAAAAAGAAAGGGGGGAATTGGGCAATGGAATTTGATTTTCATTTGAATTCCAACAGAGAACCTAAGTGAGAACAGAAAAGATGAAGTCTTATTTAAAGCAAATGTGTGCATATGTAAAAATGTGCTGGAAGCAGAGGGAGTAGAAGAGTCAAATTTCCTTATTAGAAACATTTTGACTTTGAGATCAAGGGCAGTCATTTCCACTAAGGAATAGAAAAAAGTACCCAATTCTAAGAAAATGTACTGGTTATCTCTTCATATATCTTTAAATGCAAAGCCACTATGATTTTCTAGGAACAAGATGTGATGCAAACCACATTCCCATTTTTTATGGGAATTCCCAGCATTATAATACCTCTTCTTATGCTCCTAAAAGTTTCCCCTTTATACCTTGAGTTCTTCTGAATAAATAATACTACAAATGTTACTATTGTTGTCCTCGGGCATGAATCAGCGTATGAAGTGGCATGAAATAACATAAATATGTGTGTATGTATATAATATACACACATAAAATACACACATATTATATTCTGTTTCATTATTATGCATATTTATGTCTCTCTCTCTCTCTCTCTCTCTCTGAAAAATGAGAACAAAAATTAAAAAAAAAAAAAAAAACTTTTCCTAGATTACCAAAGAATAATGTCTACTGCAAAACATCTAGAACTGAAAGTCAAAAAGTCCTGGAGACAGGAACAACATCCATTTATAATCAAATTTTGAAGCTATAATTTGATATCCTGAAGAATGAGACTAGTTGAAGAACTGTACAATTAACAACAACAACAACAAAAAGTGCCTGATGATTTCTAAAAGGTAAAAACAGGAAGAGAACATGAACAAATATAAATAGAGCACAGCCAAAACTATTTCAAATCTAAAGCATTCTAACCTTCTAGGGGAAGTGTTTTAATTCAGGATTCATGAAATTTGTTGTTAATATTTTGATAACTATATTTCAAGTATTTCCTTTGCATTTTAACAATTGTTCTAAAATTTATTTTATAGCCTTTATTGCCAGAGAAGTCCACATCATACATGCATACACACACACACACACACACACACACACACACACGATAAAATATGGGGCAAAAAATCCCATAAGCAAACTAATCAAATTTATCATTATTTTATTACTTATAGCTAATGGGCATGGCCTTCTATAACATATATCATTATAAAAATGATATGTATGCAATCATAAATTGAAAACAATGTATTGAGGGCAATCAGGTGGCACAGTAAATACAGCATTGGTCCTGGAGTCAGGGGGACCTTAAGTCAAATCTGGTCTCTAACAATTATGAGCTGTGTGACCCTGGACAAGTCATTTAACCCTGATTTCCTCCAAAAAAAAAAAAAAAAAAAAGAGGATCCCTCCCCAAAAAGATAATAGACCATTTTTCTCCTTATTTTTTCTATGTTTGTTGCTTAAGAAAAAGGGAATTTATTGTAAAATGGGATGAAATGGTAATGGATTCTACTGAATTTCTGCTTCATAGAAGTCTGTAGAGCATAATGTAACCTAATGAACTTGAAGCAATCAAAAGAAAAGAATGACCCAATTATGCAGACTTCACTACCTCAGAATCTTCTCTTGATCATTTCTGGTTTCCAGCTAAGTAGATGAATCTCTTCAAACCTGAGCTAAGCTGCATCATCTCTGTAGATTTTGGAGGGTTTGTCAACCTATGTAGTGAGTAATTGACTTCCAGACTGGTCAAAAAGCACATGCCAGTATTAATTCACTGTCCAAAGATCCAGGCTACACAGCTGTATGCACTCTTTGGAAGTTGTATCCATTTCTCCAATTCCAAAGATGCATAGTGTCATTAACTGCTCCAGTTACTAGCATTCTATCTGAATTCACAGCTAAACTATTAATTATAGCATCATGGTCAGAGAAGTTTTGAAGAAAGTTTCCATCAGGCAACTTCCACTGCTTAATATCTGGAGAACCAGATGCAAATGTGTAAGGTCTTGGATGCAAAACTGTGATTTCTTTATGTGATCTGTGTTTTCCAGCCACTAAGTCCCATGATCTTATGCTTGTGTCATAGTTTCCTGTAATGATTTGTGGATTTGCAGTTTGACACTTTAGTGTAGCCACTGTATTGGGATGCCCCACTAGTGTATGTACATTGGTTTGTGTCTTCACATTTCATATCCTTGCAATTGAATTCCTACCACAAGTTACAAGCACATTGATTGTTGGGTGCAAATCCAACACATATACTGCACTTGGATGTCCCTGATAATATCTGATAGGTTTATTGTATTCAAGAACCCAGCATTTCACTTGCTCATCTGCCACAGGAGAAGATGTATGGACATCACCCCTCTACAGTACTGATATATCCAGTCAATGACAGTTTTAACTGCCACTAGCCAGGTTCCAAATCTTTATAATCCTATCAACAAACCTGTAACAAACCACTGATCACCAGGTTCTTTAGCAAGACATAGAACCCATCCGCTGATGGCTGCACAATTTCCATGGAAGATGGCACTATGGTTTAAGCATGAGAAGGGGCCTTTTGGCCACCATTACAGCACTTTTGGTGCTACCAGTTTCCAGCATGGCCATAGCTAAGTCAGGTATCTGTGATGGTTCAGGAAGCCCAGTTGATTGGGAAAAACTACCTACTTTAGCTGAAGCAAGCTTCGGCTCCAGCCTGGAATCTGAATGAGATGTGACCACAGCTAAGGACTGTGCAGCAGCTTCCCTTGGTAGTGTGTGAATCTGAGTAGCTGAGTAGCTACAGTCAAAGGCAAATTAGGCCCTGGTGAATATGCTTTCAAGTTCTTGTCCTTAACTGGTGGGATACTCCTGCCTCAGGGCAGAGACTCTGAAACTCTCTCTAAGACTTTCTTCCACTCTAGGCATGTACCACAGAGGACCATACTCTGAATGATGTTTGGTGACATCTTTGGCTTGTGACACTTCATCCCACTCTACTGGCTGTGCATGACAAGCTACAAACATGTCATGGGTCCTTTTCAAAGATCTGAAGACAAGGGTGTGCACAGAATGCTTCTGTTCCTCCATAAGACTGACTTCATTGCTTAATTGCTCTAATAGCACCTGCAAGAGGAAGAACTTAGTGTCAAAGTCTCCTCTCCTTCTTTCCTTCTCTTCTAGTTCAGGAGACAACTAGAGTGGGAATGGAAACTCTGAGCAGAGACTTTTCAATGAACCATTTTTCAAACATATTGTAGAGAAGATTTTGATTCAAGTCAGTCTAAATAATTTCTGAAATTTCCTCACACTGAGATTCTATTATTTTGAGCATAAGGATCATAGCAGCAAAGGAATTCTTCCCCCAATAAGTAGCATCTACCTCACTATGTGGAATTGAAACATGAGCATTAGTAGTTGTATTGTATGTAATGGACTTTTGTTCATATGGACAATTTCAACACAATCCAGATTCTCAGCATAGATGCTTCAAGTATGAAGTCACTGTCAGCTTTCTATTTGAAGATTATCATCAAATGATGTGAACCATAAAGAGAATAAAAGATAAAAAGAAGAGACCTTAGCTCTTTACTAAAAATGTATGGGGGTAGGATTTAGTGAGGAGGGACTAAAAAGAGGTAAGAATATCCCATAGCCAGACAGGCATAGAAAATCTAAGAGTTTTGCTCAAATCTCAAGTGGTATAATTTTCCTTTTAGACTAAATATCAATTTTCTTGAATTTATGCTATCTAGTTTCATCCTATCTTCAACATCCTTTGACATTGCATTTATTACTTTCATTGAGATTCCACAGCCTGTAAGCTTTTATAGTTGTAGAAGGGATCCTTAATATGGTATCAATTAGGGTAGATCTTAGGTCACAGTTCTGAGATCCCATTATTCTGTGAATTTCCCTTTCATCCTCTTTTAAATTTTGACATATTTGTATTCATTCCTTACTACCTACCTCTAATTTTAAAAAGTAAAGAATTCTATTCTGCTCCATTCTACTTCCAGAAAACATCCTTTCAGTAACTTTCTCTGTTAATTCTACATAGTTAATATCTAGTAGGATGCCTAAAAAGTTTTCTCTTCTCTCTTTTAAGGTCTGGATTCATAACCAAATAAAGCAATACTGACATTGATATTGGAAAGCATTTGTAAATCAATTCGCCAAATGCCTTTTCTATGTCTCCAAGTCTTCCCAAAACCAAAACACCCTTCACTAGCTAATACCCATTTACTATGTTATCCCTCTCCATTAGAATGCAAACTCTTTAAGGGATATCTTAGTCTTCTGTTTCTACGCTCTAGTGCTTCATAGCGTCACTAGTAGAGCACATAGTAAACATTTAACATTAGAAAGATGAACCCCATCAAGTTCATACCATATTTTCTAAATGAGTTTATTATAATACCCTATATTAATACTAAATGATAGTTACTAAAATTTCCCATATTTATGAAAATTCATTTTAAATGTAATAATTAAAAATATAACATAATTTTATTTCAAAATAAAATATTTCATTTGACAGTCTCAAATATGTGAGTTAATTGATGAAACCTGGTCCTTTGGGGAATTCTTAAGTTTCATTCCTTTTAATGAATTCTTTTTTCATTCATTCTTCTATTAATAAGCCTTATTTTTAAATCCAGATTCTATTTTTGTCTCTCCATGCATACCTTTGGAATAAGGAATCTCTATGCTCATGAACTTAAATGAAACATACATGATTTTGCAACTGATAGATTTCATTATTGTGTCATTTTGCTGAAATCTCCATAACAGTTGGTCTTAAAAATATTACCTTTATAATGTTTGTCTTTCAAAATTATTTACAGACACAATCACCATAATTTTCAATCTCTTTATAAGGAATGAAAGCAGAGGATTTTATTATCACTTTCCCCAAGCAAAGTAACAGTGAAGCTATTGGAAGAGTATAACCATCTAAACCTAAGGAATCCTAATTTCTCCTTTTGGAGACTATACCATCTGGAATCTCCACCTAGGAAGTGAAATATGACTTAGCTCTCCTACTTCTTTCTTAGCCTCCCCAGGTTTAGTGGAAAAACAAGTTTCCTACTACAAACAAATATTAGCATTTTTTGTTGATGAGAAGGATTATTCTTTCTTAGTTGGAAGTGTTTTCCTCAATCATATAGATACTCAAGTGTTTAAATCATTTCAAAATTGCATTTATAATAATAAGGCCAAATATTTAAGAAAGCAAGAGCAGCCATTAGGCAAATATTTACACAATTTTTAAAATATTCAGTGTTTATTCAGCAGACTGTATTTAATGTAAACAAATATTCATTGAGAAGGGGAAGAATAGATACATTGGAAGAGATAGGAAAAGGGTTTGCATTATGGAGAATGGCTTGTTATTTATCTCATTCTTCATGTATTTGGATTATCTACATCCTATATGACCTTTTAAATGTAAAATACAATTATCTCAGGGACTTGATCATTATGTAACAGAAATCAGATGAACGTCTAGTTAGAAGTACCTGTTCCTAAGACCCTTCAGGAATATGAACAACAAAAACAAAAACAAATAAATTTTAAAAAAAATATTTATCCCACTACCAAAGCTTGTTTTCAAGTGTAGAGTAGGTAAACACTGGTTAAGGATGCCATACAAAAGATTTCTAGTCTAGTAGATTCAGATGCCTTCTAAAGCTCTTTTGGAATTCTAAGAGTCAATAATTCTTATATAAGTGCTAATGCATAATAATGTTTAGTAGTTGGAGGGGATGTAAGAAAAACTGGGACATTAATACTTTGTTGGTGGAATTATAAATGATCCAACCCTTCTGGAGAACATTCTGGAACTATGCTCAAAGGGCTATAAAACTGTGCACACCCTTTGACCCAGCAGTGCCATTATTAGATCTGTATCCCAAGGAAATCATAAAGGAGAGAAAAGGTCCCACATGTGCAGAAATGTTTGGCGAAGCTCTTTTTGTGGTAGCAAAGAATTGGAAAATGAGTGGATATCCATCAATTGGGGAATAGCTGAACAAATTGTAGAACATGAAGGTAATAGAATATTATTGTTCTATAAAAAAATGGTGAACAAGCTGATTACAGAGAGGCCTGGAAATATTTACAGTAACTGATTCTGAGTGAAACAGAAAAAACCAGGAATACATTGTACAAAATAACAGCAAGAATGGGCAACGGTTAACTATGAAAAACTTGGTTCTTCTCAGTGGTTCAGTGATCCAAAGCAATCCCAATAGACTTTGGATAGAAAATGCCATCTACATCCAGAAAAAGAACTGAAGAGACTGAATGTAAATCAACACATACTATGCTCACTCTTTTTCCGTTTTTTTTTTTTTTAATCTCTCCCATGGTTTTTCCCTTTTGCTTTGATTTTTCTCTCCCAATATGATTCATAAAGGAATGTGTATTAAAAATAAATAAACTTACTACAATAAAAATATTTTGTAGTTTCAGTCATATCTGGCTCTTCATGATCCCATTTCCAGTTTTCTTGTCAAAGATATTGATATTTCCTTCTTCAACTCATTTTACACATCAGGAATTGAGCTAAACAGGGGTTAGTGACCAGGGTAACACAGCTAGTAAGTATCTGAGAACAAATTTGAACTGAGGAAGATGAATCTTTCTGACTCCAAAGCTAGCACTGTATTCATTGTGCTACCTAGCTTCCCAATGCAAATATATTCAGGAATAAATATTGTTTTGTCATTCAAACTTTCCTTTAGCTACACTGACCTAGTACCATAGGAAACAAACTACCTTGGGAGTCAAAGGATCTGGGTTCAAGTTCCTCATCTGTAAAGTGAGGGGACTGAGTGTGATAATCTTTCATTTTCCCTCTATTTCTTAATCTATGATACTTAGACCATATAGAGCAATTTTAAAAGTTCAAGACCCTTCTATCAGCTGTTTCTTGAAAAGTAAAATGCTATATTTACTAAGAAGCACTAGATTAATTCTTGTTATTTAGAATCATAGGATTGTAGAGTTAGAAGGAATATCGGTGAAAATTTAATTCAACCTTCTCATTCCATATCCCTGAATAAAATGAGGCAATATAAAGTAAGCTTAAGTGACTTACCGGGAATATAGCACAATACCCTGTATACAGTAATTGTATAATAAATTAATGTTCATTTGACTTGATTTGTATATTTATCTAAGGTCACACAATTTAGAAATGGCAGAGACAAATATAGATTCAAGTTTGTATTGTCCAAATCTACTATTACTATTGAGATTCAAGAATCCTAAATAGCAGCTTAAAAATCTTAGTTAAAAAAAAAAAATCTTTTTTTTTACCTTACCATTGTCACCATAAACCTTCAAATCAAATGGTGACCATTATCAAGTTATAAAAAGGGATGGCTACTACTGAGACTGAGAATTAAATAGCATAATATTTAGAGTTATATAATCAGTATACTTGAAAAAAATCTACCCCACCCCTAAAAACAACAATTACAACAATGTTGTGCATACTTCTCTAACAATTGCAGCTCACATTCTGAACCATTAATGAGGTATCATTTAAAAAAAAAAAAAAGTGACAAATCATTATCAATTCTGGCTATCGTTTCCCTCCAGAAAAAGAGCAAGACAAGAAGGCTCAGTGAAATCTCTCCCTCCCCTGAAGAATAGCTGTGACTGGCCCAAACATAATAAACTGCTGTTTACCTTTGGGATTCTACTTATGCCACATACACATTGTTCATCATGATTAAATGATCCTTTTTTATCTTTCTATGACAGTTACATATTTTAACAGGTGACAGTTTGCCTTTATAAGCAGCAAAACACTAGTTTATTAGTATGCTTGTGTGGCATAAAATAGAGTTCATTTTTTACTGAAATAACTGGAGGAAAGAAACATCAATTGTGCAAGGTTCTGAATGGCTCAATGGGTAGAGAAGGTACCAGCAATAAATTAAGATAGGTTTGCCTTATTTATGAGTCTTAGGTATTCCTTCACAGTTGCGACTCTGCATGAATTTTAAGTGGTCCTTTGATGGGCAAGTCCATCTGAAGCAGCATCATAAACTCTTACATGGTTTCACAATTAATTGTCTCTCTGCAATAAACTCAAGAAAAAGCTTGACTTTACTGCCCAGAGGACTCTAGCCTGTTCTGAACCAAAGTCGCCTGTGAAGGCAGATTTAAAAGGAGAGTCATTATGATTCCACCAAGTCACTAAAGTGACAATGCTGTTAGCATATCGACCAGGGCCTAACTCAAGGCAACACAGGAAACAAACTCCTTCTGATGAAGTCAGCTGCTTGGGGGATAGTCACAAGAGAATGTGCCATCAAATTATCTCTTCTGGTACTGTGATTAATGCTTTCATTACAGATATGACTAAGAAAAACAATTACTTATAGCAGTGGTGATTTTTATCATTATAATTGGTAATGATAATAATAGTTTCCATTTATATGGAATAAGTATACTAAAACACATGAACAATAATTGAACAGAATATGAAAAAAATATTGAAAAAGATAATACTTTGAAAGAGATAATATGCTTTGGAAAATAGTTGGCCCATGGCCTAGTCTAACATGGAATGTCATAGCCCTGGTGCTGCCAAAAACTACTGAGTTATTTGCTTATTTCTGTACTCTCATAGTAAGTGTCTTACAGAAGTGAAATATGGCAGCCCCAGATGATGGACTGTTCTCAAGTTGTGTGATAGTGCGGCAGAGACCTAAGATAACGTGACTGTCTAGTAGCTCATTTTTTTGTTGCTCAGGTGACAGGTGTACCTTTCTCCCTGCCATTTCCAGGAGACATGACACCTGTTTCTCAGAAGGCAAAACTCAGTCAAAAACGGTGCTTCCAGGTTCTTGATTGTTGTGATTGTAGTCACTATCAAGTCAAGAGTTGGCTAATAATGAAAAAGAAAAAAAAATGAAGATTCTGAATTCAGATCTTGAGGAGCTCTACTTATTTTTGGAAGACATGGGAAGACAAACAACAACAAATCCATTTTTTCTTCTCTAACAAAAACAGGCAACTAATCATGAAACAGATCATGAAACCAATATTTCAGAATATACTTTCTACCTCCTTGTCCATCAATATCCATTCATAGGAGACCAGAGGATATGCCTTATACATATTTTCAATATATCACTTATAAAAAGATCATTCAGGTTTTTGCCCTTTTTTTTCTCTTGCTAAAGTTGCTTCTGCCCTTTGAAAATATGAAAACCCTTGAGTGATTTTATATATCCAAAGGGTAGAAGTGCTAAAGAGTACTCCTCTATTTCAGAAGGTGGGGAGGAGGCAATCAGTCTGTCTAAATTGTTCTCATGGAAAAAAAGGAGAAAATGAACTACCAGTGAGATGGAGAGAAGTCACAGCACCTAAAGTACTATATATAGCACTCTGAGACTACAGCAAGAAAGCTAAACATTAGAGACTAGGCAAAGAAAAAATTGTGTTTTGTGTCTATAGGGATCTAAAGGAATTGTTAGCTCAAGCCCATTCCTTGTGCTACTGACACTTATCTGGTATTAACTGACCCTCTCCAAGCAAACTTATAAAGCTGGTGAAGGATGTCACTGATGTCCCAGACCTTCCTTTTCTGGGTCCTTTCCCCATCTTTAAAGAACTCTCTTCGCCTCCTCTCTTTCATCTACCTTTCAAGAAATGTTAGTGGCAAAATGCAATCTTGGTAAAGTCCTTAGGTCAAGCACTTTATACTTAAATGTAAACTTCAGTTTTAAATCAAGAAATTACCTTGTCCTGGAATATTTTCACTTGAAATCATATCTCTAATTTATAAGAAAAAGATTGACAGGGAAATTAATTTTAACACTGTTAATATCAAATGTATTATTCTTTCCTCTCCCTCTAAATAAATCTAGTAACATCAGAACATAGTAATGTCTTTAAACTCCTGCTCTATGAGTGCTTATTCTCAATTTAGGGGGGCTCAATACTTTGAGAATATTTAAGCCTTATTTATCTTGTAAACAGAGATAGCTTGAGCTAGCCACAGCTTTCCAATGTCCTTGCCTCTTTCACTAAGATTTATTACTCATAATGTCATGAAAGTAAAACAACTTGAATGAGGTGGGTTTTCTTGCTTGGACTTTCAAGAGTGTCTGGGGCTTCATGTCCAAGCTTCTCTCTCCATATGATCCCTCTCCCCTTTCTCCTTCTTAAAGTATAAACATTCTTTCTGCAAGTGTTCTTGGTGGATATCCATATACTCAGATGTATCTGTGATCCAGACTCATGCTCCTTTTTATATCCATTTAAAATTCCTCTCCTTTTTTTCCCTCTCCACTTCTAAGTATGATTTATTTCAGGACTGATAGGATTATCATTTTGGTTTAGTAGAATAAGGTATGGGGTTGGGAGTCAGATGGCCTGACTCCCTATCTGATATAAGCCATTTACTGCCTGTGTATTTGTGAATAATCCTTTCTCTGATCCAGTTTTTATATATAAGGAAGGTATAAGATTAGATGATCTTTCAGTTCCCTAATGATTTAAAATTTATGATATTATAATATTTAGTCATGGAAGTAAAGGATTATAAAACCTTAGGGAAACTGAGGCCTTGAAATGAAATAAAGATTGAAATATAATTAATAGGCAAGCTACACTTTTTAACCCAATTTTTCTAATTCCCAATTGAATGTTCGTGTAACCACATCACTTTTGTCTTCTGTTATAGTAATTTTAGATATCACGTTTCTAATGCCAAATGTACATTTATGAATTTGTAGGTATTTCTCAAAATCTTTTTTGCTCTACTTTGAATGCTAAGTCTTTTGAGGAATGAGTGATTAAATATTCTCATATGTTTGAATCATATAGAAAATGATAAATAACTCTACCTTAAGGTTAGTAATTAGATCATGATTCCCACTGCCCCCTCATCTCTATCACTATCATAAGAAAGGAACCCAAAGCAACAATTCACATTAATATTAAAGGATATAGTATCAACTCAAGTCCAATATTTCCACAGGACAAGGTTTCTTCATTACTCTTACTTCGATGGACGTTGTTGTAATAAAGAATTATTCTTTGGATGCACAGAATAGATATTTCCTTTTCCAGCTTTTGACCTTTCTTTTATTTACTCTTAATAAAAGTAACATTTAATCTGGTTCTGAGGCAAGGCACAAGAACTTGCCATAAGCATAAAACTAGTAAAAAAAAGTATATAAAAATGTCTTTCAAAGATTTTGTTGTTCTTGGATCTGTGACTGGAGATGGGCTAGATGGGAGGAAATGGTCTCAAAGGATAGTATTTAACAATGTATTATGCTAAAAGAAAGGGAATTATCTATCCTCTAAACTTTGATTCTATGGATAGGATTAAGAGAAGACAGGGGACTTTAGTGGTTAACATAATAACAGTGATCAACATTTACATAGTTCTTTAAAGTTTTCAAAATGCTTTATATGGTTTTGATTACAGAGTTCATGCTTGAACTTACATAGCCCTGCATAAAATCACCCCTTATCAGATGATGTCTCTAGATTATATAATTTTCCTCTTTGATCTCTTCCCACAAAAATTAAAGAACTGAAACTCCTGCCCCTAGAAACTTCTGATTATTGAACGTTTCCCTTCTTTTGCCTATTGTCAGAATCACCACAGCATGTCACTTTCTAGTCATAGCCAAGACATTCCACTATATATATATTCTTTCATGTCCCATTTTCCCAAATTTTGTTTCCCTATGTCTGTCTTCCTTAATTATAATGTAAGCGCCTTGTGGTCAAGGATTATTTTGCTTGCTTGTTTTTGTATTCTCAAACCAAACTTTTTTTTAAAAAATTCGTTCACTCATTATTTCATTACTTCATTTGAGCCTCACAAAAATATTATAGGGTAAACACTCCTGCTATTAGTTTTCTCCTTTTATAGCCACAAATAACTGAAGCTCTATTGTGTTAAATGAGTTGCTCATGGTAATAGAGCTATTTCCTATTCTATATTGTTTCAGTATGTCAATTACAGAAGGAAGGGAAAGAGATTAGGAGACATATTGAAATGACAAAATAGAGTCCTGATCTACTTTAATAATATGATAAAGTGATAAAGGTGATAAAGATCAACTAAGCATATAAACTGATAATATGATTTCACTGGTACAGAGAATTCTCTGATGAGAAATTTTCCTCTACTTATGCTGGTCAGTATCTTCTTTGCAATCTATATTCTTAGAATTGCTAGAAAAGAGATGTTAAATTCGCTGTTCAAAGACAATGTGAAACTAGCAAAGACCTAGTACAGCCCAAATCAGATTAAAATGTACTTGGGAAATGCTTATCAAAATAAACTAAAACATATTATAACACAGATAATGTTAATTTGTGGTTTTCTAAATTAATATGTGTCCCTCTGCGATCCAATTCGATCTGAGTTGACACTATCAGTTTAGAATGTGGAGAGGCAGTAACTTGGTGAAGGTATAAAACTGTGAGGGATAGAGGAGTTGCAGGAGATGTTATAAAACAGAGACTCACTCTTTGCTATGGTATGCTACCTCTCAGAGATGGAGATGTGAATGGAAGGAGGAAGGAAAGGAAAGAAAAGAAAAAAAAGCAAGTTAGGGAGAATGAGAAAGAGAGAGAAGAAGAAGAAGGAAATGGATTTCTTTCATTTATTAAATCTCACCCACAGATGATCAAGACATCTGACTGATATGAGGCCTAAATAGCTAAACAATCAAAACCCAAAATGTGGAAGTCATTTTCCAGTCTGAGAAATTGTGATTGAAAATTTTACATTTTACAACGATGTCTTCACAATCAATGACAAAATTTACATTTGTTGGAAAGTTGATTAAAAGATAAAAATAACTTCAATTCACCTTGGTGAGTGGCCTCTTAGGAATACCTTGTTTACAAAGTTATTTCAGGAGGCTAAGCAATTCTTTAAAAGCAATGTCATGTACAAGGTCCCCTCTGGACATTGATTTTCTCATTTTATCATAACTAGCAAATACAACAATGCAGTCCAGGGTGCAATCTAAAAACACATATGCATGCACACATAAACAGAATTAAGATGCTGAAAAACAAAACAAATGGTGAAATATTTAAAAATTAATTTAATTTAAAAAGTACTCTTGACTTCTAAAAGCAGGACTCAGTGTCCTTAATCACAAAAGAAAAGATTTTGAAACTTTAAAGATACATTCTAGCTCTCATATTTTGTGATTATCCTATGTGATAAAATTTAAAAATCTCTATTGATTAGAAAAATTTAAATTAAAATAACTTTGAGGTGCCACCTCCCACCTATCAAAATTTCATATGTAATAAAAAAGAGAAATGAAAAATGTGGAAAGAATGTTGGAAAACTGGGACATTAATACATTGTTGGTGTAGTTGTAAAGGTACACAAGTATTCTGGAAAACAATTTGGAATTATACCCAAAGGACTAGAAAATTGTGCATAATCTTTGATCTAGCAATAGTACTATTAAGTCTATATCCCAAAGCGAATTTTAAAAAGGGAAAAAACTTAGTTGTACAAAAATATTTATAATTGTTCTTTTTATGGTGATTTAGAATTGGAAATTGAGGGGAGAGTTATCAATTTAGGAAATACTGAAAAAACTGTGGTATATGATTGTTATTGTCTAATATTGTGATGTAAAAATGGCAAGATGAATAATTTTTAAAAACCTAGAAAGACTTACATGAATTGATAAAAAAAAAAAAAGTGACGTGAAAAGAATCAGGAGAACAGCAATATTGTAAGATGAAGAATTGTAAATAACTTAGGTATTCTTATCAATACAATGATGCAAGATAATCCCAAAAGACTCATAATGAAAAATGCTATTTGCTTTCAGAAAAGGAACTGACATTTTCTTCACAGACTGAAGCATACTATTTTCCCCTTTCTTTCTTACTCTTTCTTGCTTGCTTTTTTTCTTCAAGACTTCTTGTACAAAATGACTAATATGAAAATGTTTTACATTGTTGCACATATATAACATATTTCTTGTCTTCTCAGGGAAGAGTGAAGAAAGGGAAGAAGGGATTGAATTTGGAACTCTAAAAGTTAAAAAAAAAAGTTGTTTTAGTAAAAAGTTAAAAATCCTCTTAAAATGTAATTGAGAAAAATACAGTATTTTTTTTGAAGAAACATATATATATATATATATATATATGAACATACCATAGAATGAAGAATGTCTGTGGTACTTTAGAAAGTATATTTATAGCACTCTACATGTATTCCAGTTAGGAGAGGAAGCAGGAAGTTGAATATTAGAAAATAAGCTACACGGGCCATTCTGTAGAATATGAACTAACATAGCTATCATCTTCATCACAATTACAATAAAGCCTCAATTTATCAATGAACCAGTCATCTCATTCGAGTTAGCAGTACCTCTAGGGGTGCAGATCATAACTTATCCATAACTCTTTTGGGGAGGAAAATTATTCTTTTAAATTCTTTTATCAGATGTCCATAAAGAATCTATTTAACTCACTAGAAGTCTATATCTGGTACTTTTGTCTTTCCATGGGTATTTTCTTTTTTATACATATTACCTACTTCATTAAATATTTATATTATATTGAAATAATTATACTCACATTTATCAGATTTATATTTAAGAATATACAAATATTAATATTTGCAGAAAATTAATTTTCCTATTATATATTTTTTGGATTGTTCTCTTTATGATGCTTTCTGTATGGATGCAAATCATTCATAATAATATGTTAAAGGCTACTTATACATACCATGTGTTTCTCCTCTGCTCTTTGGGTAAACATACAATTTTATTACTTTGGAGATGATGATATTCATGACTCAAAGCTATTGCTGGGAGAATATGTGTATTAAAAAAGATGTTTTCTGTTTTAGGATACAATTTGCTGCTATTTTCATTTGAGGTAAGTTTGGGTCTCCATTCTCTACATGGTCTGATGGTCTAACTCAATGAACTTCCCATCTAAGTGGAAAAAAAAACAATTATTTTAATCCAAAAAAAAGATAAGTTTTATTAATAACTCACTGTGAATAGGAGGCTGGAAGAGGAACTCCTTTAATCTTAATTAAATTTGCCTTTGAAAATTCCACTAGTTCTTTTCTTTCTGTTCAATTATAAGCAGTGAAGGGAGGGGAAGGAAAGGGGGAAAAGAGATAGAAGGTGGAGAAAAAGAAAGGAGAGAAAGAGGAGAGAGAGACAGACAGAGAAAGAGAGAGAGAGAGAGAGAGAGAGAGAGAGAGAGAGAGAGACAGAGACAGAAAAGAGAGAGCATGAAGGAGAGAAGGAAGGAGGGATAGAGGGAGGGACAGGGACAGGGAAAGGGAGAAAGACAGAGAGAGAGAGAGGAAGAGGGAGAGGGAGAAGGAGAAAGAAAATAGAATCTGAGCTTTCTTCAGAATCCTTTGTATTTATTGTCAACATAAAGACCACATTCTTGTTTAATCAGAAGACAATCTTTACAGACTCATGTGGCATATAAGAAGTCAGGAAAATTGAAATTTCCAATTAAGTAAAGAAAACTTCAATCTTAAAAACCTTAATCTTTCTTTATTGGCCCTGTTCTTAATGGCCTTCTGGACTTTAAAAATATGCTTCTGCTGTTGTCTCATTCTACTAATTCTCTTGGAACTTGAAACTCTTTGACTTGGAACATCTAATCCCTTATGGTCTTTTCAAACTAAAATATCTCTTTGTAAACCCGCCTCTCCCCAGTCTCCCATTGGTGAGTTATTTCTTGATCCATCACTTTGTAAAGGCACCTAATATGATATTATTTCCCTCTTGGTCCTACTCCTGGTTGCCAGATTTCAGAACTATGGCCTCATACTAAGTACCTTCATTGTCTCCCTAATCCACCCCTTTTCAATTTTTGTGTATTCTCTTTCAGAAGATGACTTTTTATTTTTTTGTATTTCAATATCCAGAGCACAGTTTACATGACATATAATAAGTACTTAATAAACATTTGTTTCTCTTCTTCCTTTTTAACAAAAATATGAAGAGCTTCCATTATTTGAACTTTTGAATCATTCTCAAATCAAGAGTAAATCAACAAATAAGAAAGAGAATCAAAACTATTAATTGTTCAAAGCTACAAGATTGTTCTGGGGGAATTATGGTGGGGAGGTAAAAGGAATGTATTCTGAATAATAGTATAATAATTCTATTCACCCACCTTCCTAATCCTGAGGGATAAAATGATTTAAGTTCATTTTTTTATTAACACAATGATCTAGGTTATAGCTTTATAAATGTGTTCTTTTGGAGTTAAAGAGCCTGCTCCTGCCTGAATCCAAGTCACTGTCAAGGAGATGGATAGCAGTTCCTGTACAAATAAGGGTCATTCAAAATTTATTAAGTACCCAAACCCTTCAGAGTACTGTGCAAAAGAAAGAAAAGACTGACCTCAGAGGGTTATTGGGGAGAAAAATTCTTTGTAAACTTTAATAATGAGTGTGTATATATTCTAAACCAGGGCTTCTTTAACTTTTTTCCACTTTTGACGTCCTTTAGCCTGAGGAATTTTTACATGATACTAGGTATGTAAGTATAAACAAATAGATATACAAATAAAACATTAATTGATAATAAATCATAATTTCATGACCCCAAATTCATTTATAAAACTCCAGTTTACAAGTTCTGTTATAAACCCTTAGTACATGATCTTGAGGTCAAGTACATGATTCAGTAGATAAAATGTATGATCCTAGTCAAGTCAATTAATGCTGTTTGCCTCAGTTTTCTCACCTATAAAATAATCTGGAGAAGGAAAGGCAAATTATTTCAGTATCTCTGTGAAGAAAACCTTAAATGGGGTCCTGGAGATTCAGAAGTGATGGAAACAAATGAAAAGTAATAAAAAGGTTACTCTTGAGAAGCTAACAGGTCTACAATATATAGGTACTAGAAGAAATTTACTGATAGAGGCAAACAGGAAGAAGTCAATTTATTGAATGTACTGCCACAGAGCCAGTGATACAGGTTGTATCTGGAACACCCAATTTTGCCTTTAGTTACCCTCACTTGCTAATATCATCCTTGCAAGAATGGGAAGGCAGTATCATTGCAGATTCATTTCACTGACACTTAATACTTTTCCTATGGCTTCCTCTAAATAATCAACCAATAAACACATATGAAATTCCTACTAAATTCTAGTGACTATGATAAGGTACTTGAGATGCAAAGGCAAAATTGTAATACCTTCTTCCCTCGTCAGAAGAGACAACCTGAACATATTTAACTATATACAATATATGTAAAAAAACCTAAAATGATAGTCATGTAGACCCTAACTGCTTACAGACAGGAAAAGATCACATGCAGAAAATGATGCTTGAGATTTCATCCCAAAAGAGAAGACAGCCAAGGTAAAATCAAAAAGAAACGAAATGGAATTTTGTGAGTGAAAATTACATGAAGGCCAGTCCAGTTTAAAGCTAGTGTTTAAAGAGAAGTAGCATAAAATAATTCTTGAAAAGTGAACTGGAGGCCAGTTTTTAAAGAGTTTTAAATGATTAATATGTATTTGATCATAGAAGTAGTAGGGAACCACTAGAGTTTATTATGTAGGGGAATGACATGGTCATACCTTTGTTTCATGAAAGATAGATTGAAAGAAGACAGATGTCATTATTTTTCATCCTTTATTATATGATGATGCCTTGATATGCAAATGAATTGGATTTAAGTGAGATGCAATTTCAAAAAGTCATCACCCTCATTTTCTCTTCTAGTCATCAAAGGCCAGTAGCAAGACAAAAGTCAAGATGACCAGCATCTGACCAGGATACAATGGATGACCTTACTGTCTTCTATGCCTGACCAGACTCTCAGCATTTCACAGAGACTTCACAATAATTTCACCACAGCCTTGTTGGAACAATTTGATCTCATCTCTCCATTCAGATGAAAAAAAGTATCTTTACTCACTGATGGATTTAAGTCCTTTTGATTACCCTTAATCTCATTTAGTCCATTTGCTAAAATGGAAAAGGAGAGGTACAGATTGTAGAAAAACTAATTATGAAACTACTGAGATAGTCCAAGTGAAACATAATAAAGATTTGTAGCATGATAACATCCATGTGAGTTGAGAGAAGGGGGGAAATACAAAAATTATTGTGCATGTGGATGATAGGAAGAATAGGGATATCCTCAATAAAAATTGGAAGTTTTAAATGATGGGTTTTTGGGAAAAATGAATTCTATTTTGACATGTTGACTTTGAGGTGCCTATAAGATGTCCAATTTGAATAGCCGTCAGCTTATTTGTCACATCTCTATAAATGGGCTAGATTCTGTGTGGCTAGCCATCAGTCCTTTCCCCAACCCTCAAAATCCCAATCCCCCTAAGGATTTACTTGAGGGTGATATTTCTAAGATGACCCATGGGATGGCAGAAGTTGTAGGCATTTTACTCAAAAGTACATTATGATTGAAAGAACTGAGGTGCTATAGAAATTAAAGTAGAAAGGAAATAGTGTTTATATTAACCTAAATTCTAATTTTAGAGATAAGGAAATCCACCACCATCATCATTATCTTTGTCATGTGATTTTACCCCCAAAGTACATATGAAAGAACTAAAAAATAGGGACTCAAAATCAGGATTTCTGAGTTTATGTCTAACATTTAACTGACACAATTAGAAAATCTTCATGTTGAGGCTTTAAGCAATCAAGGACACTTTTCCTAATGCTGCTTCAGAGAAAAATGAAAGTAGACAAAGTATGGCTTTGATGTCCTTCCACTCCTTCTCCCTTTCACCCCCTCCTATTTGCAACCTCTACCTACCCTTCAAATACCATTCTAAATAGCAAATGACTTCATCTGGCTCCCTGGTTGCCCAGAGCCTCCCAGCTGTGGCATCCATGGGCCTTCCTTTATTTGAATGTCAATTTGAGGAAAAGATAGTCAAAAGGATAGCTTCTGATCCTGTCATGAAAATACACTCTAAAATCCAAAGATAGATCAGTAAGCAATAGAAATCAGGCAGTGTGCTTAAAAGAAAATATAAGAAACTCCACTTTTTATTACATTTAGTTAGCAGCTCATCCAGATCTGATATATAGATGTCTTTGTGGGATAATTCTTCACTTTGGGGTTCCTAGAAGATTCTATTACCAATTTTCCTTTTTGGGCTTCAATTCCCACTTCTGTGACATGCAGATAATGCTTAAGATCCTAGCCGTTTGAAGGGATTTGTGAAACTTTGATAGTATTTATAAAGTCCTTTGAGATCCTATACTGAAAGATGCCCTACAGGGACTAGGAATCAGTAGCTGTTTGCCATACCCTTTTGCTATAAATGCCTTCTTTGAAATAACCTTGACTACTATTCCAGGAACGTTCTACTGCATTTACACAAATGACACATCAATCAAAACTACTTCAAGTGTCCCTTGTCAGAATTTTTTTTTAATTGTCTTGATCAACAGCAGTTAATTGAAACTTTCAGTATTCATTTTTTCAACTAATATGAATCAATAAAAGTGTTTAAAAACATGCCAACAATTAAATATCAGTTTATGCTGGGAAATCCTAATTCCCACATGTGTTCAAAACACCTGTCGTCAGTCCTCTTCACCTAATTCTGTGTGACAGTACTACAGATGCTCCCCTGAACAGTTTCATCTGAGAAATGTCTTGGGAAAGTGGCCGGGGGTAACTCAACTGCCCATCTTTTCTCCCAATAAGTTTCTTCCTCAAATCATTGCAACCCCTGAATATTTTGGCGCCTAATCTTTAAGAATCCCAAGTCTTTAATGCCACGTGTCTAACACCTTCTCCAGCAAGGTGGCTCCTGTAGGAATAATCATTATGATGTACTTTTCTGATTCTACATGCTGAGTTTCAAATGAGAAGAAATAGTTATTACTTGTTCTCAAAATGGGCACAGATTTCAAACTCTTTTCTTTTTCTTTTTTCTTAATAATAAGAAAAGGGACTGGGGGTAGGATAAGCATAAGATTTTTCAGTCTTAAAGACTCTTACAAGTTTATCCCAAGCAGTTTAGCCTTTCAACATTATAGAATAAGTTTTGTTCAGTCACTGCTGATAGCCTTTGCCAGAAAGCACAGCATAAGATGAATATTAAAAATTTGCACCACCTAGTGTCCTCTGAATGACCACTGCATCCCTTTGTAACTGCTCAACAATCAGGCTCAGCACCCCATCAAAGCTGGTCCACCCTACCTTATACAGAAACTGCATGTTCACAAACTGCAAACAGTTGACAACATATACAATCTCCATACACACAAACACACAGCAGAACATTATTTCTGAGGGCTAAATGGAAGATTAGGAAGTTTGTAAATAGCACTGATTAACTCAGGCTGAAATGACAGTTATCAGAGGCTATATATTTTAGCACTGTTGAATCCAGTGTTTTTAGTAGGTTTTAGATAGAATACTAACAAGACTCTGAAAATTAAAATATTTTATTATGTTCTTAATGCTGATAATTACAAATATAAATTAATAGCTAGCATTTATATCAGACATTCTTAACCTGGAATTTAGGATTTGGATTTAAGGGAATCAGTTAGTTTGGGTGGCAGAACTTATGTTTGCATAATATAGGCACACCATACAAATCATTATAACATAAAATGTTATATAGATATATCTCCACACAGAGATATACTACATACATACACATACTATATATGTGTGTATATCCCTGTGTATGTGTGTATATATACCTGTATACACACATATGTCATACACACATGTATATTTACATATACCTATATACACAAACACACATACACACATATATATATTTGCATGTATACCTATATATCTATGTTTATCTAAATACCTATATACTTGCATATACATATATAATATAAATAATATATACACAAGTATTAAATACATACTATATATGTATGTGTATATATATGCATATGTATACCTATATACATACATACTTATAATATAGACATTTTAAATCTCATCTATCAATCATCTATGTAAATGTTTTCACTATTTTCTAATGCTTAAATGTATTTCCTTAAATTATTTTAAAACATTATTTTAAAAAGGTATACATAGATTTTACCATGACACATAAAAGCTTAAGAACTCGTCATTTATGAAGAGATGTAAGATTCATAAACCTTTTTGCATATCTTAATCTCATGATATTATTATTGTCTCTATTTTACAGATTAGAAAACTGAGGCTGATACAGGTTAAATGACTTGCCCAAGACTATATATATCTATCAAGTATCAGAGTAGGATGGAAACTGCTATGCCTGAATCCAATTTTAGCATACATAAAATAGAGTCTGCAGATAATAAATCAATTTGCAATCCTGTATAAACACTTATTAAGCAGCACTTATTTTGTGAAGAGAACAATGTCAGATATTGGAGGGAGATACACATTTTAGATTAGCCCTGATCCCTTCCCAATAGTTTATATTCATTCCAGTTGGAGGATCAGACCCCAGACTGTTAAAAGTAGCACAGTCTGGATTATTAGCTGGTCTGAAAGCTGGTCTGACAAATTCTACCTGTAAGATCCTGGTCAGGTCCCTTTACCTTTTAGCTATGAAATTTCTAAGATAACAAGTATCAAAAAAAGATACAAATGTGCACTATAAGAGAAATTTCCTCACCCAGAAATTCTCTATACCAATGAAATCACATGTTCAGTCTTTATCCCTTACAAATGTCCATAATATAAAATATTTCATAATTTGTACTTTAAAGCTATAAAAATAAAGTGCTATATAGTGCTTTGGATTAATGATAGTTCTGTAATCCAGGTACTCTCTAGAGTCTATAATTTTAATTCAATTAGTATTTAAGGGCAATAATTCAATATTTATAGGGACAGGGACTGGACCTGTGATTTCATTGATAAAAGGAACACCTGGGTATTTAAATTCCTTTTGCCAATATGTCAGCAAGTTCTTTGCCAGTTATAGTCATAGAATATTATCCAGAGACCCCTGAGAAGCTGAGACTGACCTAGACTCACCCAGGAAATGTATGTCAGAAGTGGGAATTAAATTCGGCTTTTCCTGTATTTGAGATGGGCTCTCTACTATGCCGTGCTGTGCTTCAATTCAATATATGTATCACAAAATATAGAAGATATTATCTACATCAAATATCTGCAATTTCATCTATGGCTACTTTCTTGATCAATTAAAACTGAAATCCCTTTGGTCTTAGTCCTTACAATCTCCAAAATGTACACTATGATAGCTAGCCCTTTGATAAAGAACCTCTCTAAAATTTGTATTTCTAGTCCTTAGAAACTATACAGGCAGCCCATCCCTTAGCTCTTGGCCAAAGCCTTCTAGCTCAGTGAAATTTAGCAAAAATGGTCTTTAGTGGAGGATAAAGGAAGAAATGAAACTGAAACAAAATCCCCCAAAATATTTGGGGAGTATAAGGAAGCAGAAGCAAATTCATAGAATGTTTCCTTACTGACCTGGTCATTGAACAAGAGGCTGGTGGATTAGAAAGCTTTGATCTACAATCAGTTACTGTTTTTTCTTTACCAACTTTCTGTATGATACTAGGAAAGTCATTTCCTCAGTTTCTTCATCTATAAAGTGAATGCATTAGACAAAATGAATCAGTCATATTATGTCAGCTGGAGCAAAATCATAAAATATTTAATCTGGGAAGAAACTTAAAGATCATTTAATTCAGTTCTTTAATTTTGTAGAAGAAGAAATTGAGATTTATAGAGAATGAGTTATCTGCACGAAATAAGCAAACTATTAAATAGAAAAGCTGAGCTGCAAACCCATTTCTTCTGATTGCAATTCTAGTTCCCTTTCCAATACACCACACGCTAAGCATTTTCTGAGCCTAGGTCTGGATTCTCAGTCTATTGCTTTTTAAGAATGTCCTATTTTCCTATATTGGCCAATAAACCATGTGCCACCTAGAGAAAAGTCTTTAAACTCCCATAACTCAAACAAGACCAATTGCTACCTGATCAATTCCCTCTTGTGATTAAACTGTGAGCTAGACATTCATTTAAGAGAGATCAGGTCATAAGGAACAAGCTCTTTTCATTGTTTGCACTTGCTTGAAGGAGCTCTGGGGCAGGGCTGGAAGTTGACACTTGAATCAATCAATCAACATTTATTTATTATACACATGTGTGTGTGCCAAACACTGTGTTAATTGTGGGAACATAGAGGCAAAAATGAAACAATTCCTGCCTTAAGGAACCTTATGAATAAGTTTTGATAAAATATAAATATAATTTGGGGGGGTATATAGGAAGGACATTAGTAGTCAGGGCCTAAAGTACTTTCAAAATCCTCCCAAATGTCCTTTATTTAGCTACTGTTAACAAAAATCCAGTAAAAGAACTCTAGTTGAATGAAGTTCCTTAAACAAGTTAAAATGTAAATATTGAATTAAGTAGAATACTATATAAAAATCAGACATTAATCTGTATAACATCTTTAAGGGGGCAGGGAGAGGAGAGAGTTTTAACTTGGGGAGACATTTATTGGTTGCAAAAAAAAAAAAAGGTGATTGTAAAGTTCAACTTTGCTAACTTCACAATTTTCCTTGGGCTCTGTCCTGCTTGAAGAATCATTGAAAAGAATGGAATAAATTTTTAATGATATTATATTGGGTAACTCAAAATTATAAATAAAGCAGAACATGAAAGGGACTTCTTCAAGAACTTATAAGGATATCTCTGTGTCTCTCTCTTTGCCTGTCTCTATTTGCTTCAGTCTCTGTTTCTCTATCATATATACACAATATATGTGTATATCTGCATGTTTTTCCTGTTTTGAATGTTAACTTCCATCAGAGACAGAGGACACAATTCTACTCTATATAACCAATTGGAGTTCTTCAGTAGATGAAATAAGAAATTTGACAGTGAACTCTTAGAGGGCAGTAATTATCTTTAGATCTTTGTGTCCTCAGGGACACAACCTGGAACATAGTAAGTACTTAAGGAATGTTTTTTGATAGAAAATAGGTGTTATGTATACATCAAGCTTTAAAAAAAAAAAAAAAAAGCAAACACAAAACAAAACAAACAAATAAAAAACATGTGAGTTCTTGCTTTTCTAAGAGTGGGGGAAATGCCATGTCCTGTTTTTTAAAATAAAACTCCTAATGCTACTTACCCATATAATGTACTGATAAACTTATGAACCTCCTGATTGACAATTTGTAGTTTCAAGTCTCTAAGCAAACTAAAATGGTCCTTTGTTTAAAATACTCTCCTCACCTAACTTGTCACTTCCCTACCCCCAAAAAATTTCTGAGTAGGTTTTTTTTTCTATTGTTGGTTTGTATTGATAGGTTTTTGTACCATAGAGTTTTCTTTTGACATAGGAAAAGCCAACAGCTTTGTCTCATTAAAAAAAAAAAAAAAAAAAGGTAAAATAATTCCTTAGGACACACTTCATGGAAATTGTTATTTGAAAACCAGAAAGCAGTAGTAGTCAAACCCAATTTAGTATACTTTAATCTTCTATTATAACAGCACAGTGAAAGAAAAGAAACACACAAGTTGATAACAAAACAAGCTATTTAAAAAGTAAAACAGACTGAGGAAATACTTTATGCAAACCAGTTTTGGTTTTGTTTTTTTGTTTTTTTTTTTTGAAAAGTTTTAGGTCTCTAATGTTGTTTAAAAAAGGAATGAATAATTTTATGTTCATACTTATCTGAATAAATTACTTTAATTCCTTTGCTTTAAAAAAAAAACTCACTACTACTTAGGATTTTTCTTAGAAATGTTTTATATATCAATCTCAAACTTATTAAAAACAAAATTTCCATTTTAATATGCTGTTTTTACATACTAAAATGATTATTTTTCCCCATTCACTTTCAACAGTTTCTCTGTGGCCCTTTTTATTCACAGCACTGGTTGCTATTTAGAATGGTATTCAACAAAAAACATCCTGAGCAACAAGACAAAACAAGATGTTTTCAAATTTGAAAACATTTTATTTCTTCTGTCCCCCCAGACTCCTTTTACCCTTATCCCAAGATCCAACTCTCTCTTCCTCTTCTTTTCCTCTTCTTTCCTTCAAATAGTCATAATAATAGCTCTCTCCCAGGATGTAAAGATGAATCAAGTGTTTGTTTCAAGAACTAGCTTACTATATATAACAGAACAAAATAAAAACGAAAGATGAAACTATCATTACTTATATAATAAATCTGAATTGTTTCATTCTAGTCATTTTTCTATAGCTTCCCAGATGCAATTGGCTTAATGAATTTTCTTTAAAAAGGCTTAATAGTAGAATACCCTCTCCATTTCAGTGAAGAGGTTAACTAGTTCTTCCCCTTCAACTATGAACTAGTTTTTTTTTTCCCTGAAGAACATTTTTTGTAGAAAACAGAACTACCTACTTTCTCTCTTGTACATTTAGAATTATATCTAGAATACATTTAGAATACATCCAGAATTCTCTTGTCTAAAAATTTATCTTATGGTATCTACCAACTGAATATGAGGTTCTGTAAATCTGTAAAAATGAGGTTATGTAAACCAATCACAATTTGACATCAACTCCCAAGAATCCTTTCAGTTTGCTACTCTCTTATTGAACTTTCACTAAAGTCCTATTTGAATTACTGAGGTGTAGAGGTGACTTAGGTATTTTGACATTGTGCTTAGAGAGAAGCAAGCTCTAGCAGGTACCCACTAGACTAAAAAGGTTTGAAGAACCAGCATGATGAAGGATTGCATATAAAGACACAGATAAATTCATCCCCAGAAGGATGATCACAGATTCATTAAAATCCCTTATCAGGGAGTTTCACCCAGGGGTGAAAAGGTGAGAGCCTACCTGACTAAATGAAATAGGTTCATAGTATATTAAATTCAAGATATTGATATTTATGCCACCACTTACAACTTCTATAATTCTAATCTCCAAATAAGATTTTAATACCTATCCATTCCCCTCCTCAAGCAATATTAAAACACATACATCAGAGAAGTAAATAAGTCCCCTATGATTTTCAAACAATTATATGCTGTCTGCCACATTTTATCTTTAAATATAATCCATCTTCAATCTAAATATATTATAAGTATTCAAATATATTCCTTTTCTTTTATTTGTTTTATATTTGTAAAAACATTATTAGATCCAAAAGCTTCAGAAGATTATCAAAAGGCCATGATACACACATACACAGAGGTTAAGAACCTCCAAACTAATGAAAGATCAAAACTGAACTCTAAATTGTGGAAGATAATATTCAAAATACCATTATCCAAGAGCTTGATGGACACTTCAAGTAATCATAATGACTGCTTTGCCTTGGATTCATTTCCTGGCTCTATTTTCAGGCCTATAACCCATCTTCTATAATGCCATTTCCCTCTGAACTCATCCCAAATGAGAAATTTTAATCCAAACAACAGCTGAGTTTTCCATAAAGTCTTTCCTTTATACAAATATGCTTATCGTGATGCTTTCTCACAATGCATTTATCACAATGCATTGTGATGCATTCTCACAAATTCAGGGGCTGATTGGCAATCCACAGAGAATACTTTCTCCAAGATGTTCTAATTCAACAAGAATTTTCCTTATTTTTTAATAGGCATATGATATAGATATAAGATTTTCACCAGAATAGTGCTCTCTTGAATAGGAATCTCCTATATTAATATAGATCAATACCATTATTACAATTTATACTTTAAAAAGAGGTGCCTACAACATTTATGGTAGCTAGGAGAAAAGGTGGATAGAGCACCAGGGCTTGATTCAGAAAGATTCATCTTTCCTAAGTTCAAATCTGACCTCAGACAATAGCATTGTTATTCTGAGCAAGTCACTTCATCCAATTTGCCTCTGTTTCTTCATCTATAAAATGATTTGGAGAAGGAAACAGAAAAACACTTGAATATCATTCCCAAGAAAATCCCAAATGGGTTCATGAATTGATACACATAACGGAAAACAATAACAAAAGAACACTGATAGATGAAACTTGATTCTAGGTATTCTTAGCTCAGATGCCAGTCTCTATTCCCTATGACAAACTACATCTAGATACCATTTACATCAACTAGAAAATTGGAGCAAATCAAAATCCAAGATGAATACTTGTTACTTATCATGTATACTATTTCATTTTCCTCATTTTTGGAAAAAAATTGTCCTAAGTTACTGATCATATTCCAGCCTTAGAAGCCATTATTTTTTGATTTTCTTACAAAAGGCACAATATCATTAGCAGATCTTCTTGTGGGCTATAACTAGGAGTTCTGGCATCTGGGACAAATTCAACTTGGGAAATGAGAGATAGGGACCTCAGATGATATCTCTCTCCTTTGCTATCAATTCTAAATTTTCCCTATCCCACTTTGCATGGATCCTTGTGTTTGGGAACATTTGCCAGCAAGAGAAAGAACCATAGAGGAGAGAAGGAGAAGGAAAAAAGGAGAGAAAAAAAAAAGAAATCCAAAAGATTTGCTTATGAGTTCACTGAGGGAAAGTGGAAGGGAGAGAAAAAAACAAGAAATCCAAAAGATTTGCTTATGAGTTCACTGAGGGAAAGTGGAAGGGAGAGACAAAGGATATAGTGAAGCAGAGTTTCCTGAGTAAACTTGTAACTCTAAACATTCTTTGCCTCTTTTTAAAAAGCACTTTCCAAAATCACGGCTGAGTTTTGCACGGACTTCTGCTACAGTACAAACTGAGTACATCAACACCCGTCTAATTCTGAAAATTATCTATACACACAGCATGTATATGTGTACACACACAATAAGACCATATGAGGCAATGTGGCACAAACAATTAAAAGTTCTTTGGAAAGTAGAAATGCAAAATGGAACGAATATCTATTTTCTATAAATGAATCAAGCCATCTGCCTCACAAGAGCAGCAGCAGGAGTACCCAAAACAGCAGAAACAGCAGCCTCTGGTGTTAACAATCTATTCTCAAATCTCATGCTCCATATTTCCCCAGCAAATAAGCCTAAAAATATAAGAGATACAACAAATAGTCCCCAGGGACCTGCCACTGCACAGATAGAGTGTTCAATCAGAGAGTACTATTTCCTATTGAAATTTTAAAATGAAGAGAGAGAGAGACAGAGACAGAGACAGATAAACAGAAAGAGACAGAGACAGAGGTTTTATTAGGAAGCAGAATTCTGAATCGTAAGTATTACTCCAAGTCTAAAGAGCATCACCCTGGATGCTGATCAAATGCTTGTTTTTAAACCACATGGCCAACCTCTGAGGGTGTTCCGAATACATCTAAGGATTTCTTTAATCTCTTATATAACCCTCTATCATCTGATTATCTATCTATATCTATCTATACACACACATACATGCACACACATATCTACTGTCTGATGTTCATATTCAATTCTCTTACAGTTTTTTTCCTTTTCCTAAAACCACCAGTTAAAATAAAAGAATAAAAATGAAATAAAACAAAATCTGAAACAATCTGATCTATTGAGTTTTCCCTGTTAACACTAATACTTTCACATTTCCGTAAAGCTAAATACTATATTTGATTAAAACAGGTGGGCCAAATTTTTTAATTCTCTCTTTAAGCAATGAGATAGGTGACTCTTTCTATTTGTCACTACATGTGTATTGATAATGATGACAATCATAATAATGCTAATTTATAGTTTAATATATGAAGAAACAGGGATTGTATGAGTGATTCAGTCCCCCTGATGACAGAGTAGAACTTCTTCTATATCTTAGTAATTGATTATCACGATTCATCTACTCATCATCCCCCCAAAACACCAACACCAACACCAACAACAATTATCATTACATAACCAGCATTCCCAGGACAAGTCCCATTTTATTTCACCAGGCCATCACGGTTGGACCAAAGACATTCAGCCTATCCCTCTGAAGTACTTCCAAATATTTTCAGTTTACACTTTTCTAGAATGTATTTGGAGAACCCAGGCTCACCACCATGCCATAATTGGGTATCACAAGACTGCAGGAGAGATATCTGATAAATGCTATTTTAATAGCAATGGCTAATGTTTATACAGTACTTTATAATTTATAAAGTACTTTCCTCACAATAGTCCTGTGAATTAGGAAGTCGATAAGCTGGTCATTGAAGGGCATCCCCTAATTAGAGTATATGGTGTAGAATACTTGGAGAAAGTCACTCCCATTACTTCTATGATGGCATTAATACATAGAGGCAAAGAGAAAAGAAGAGGGAATGTATTATTCCATTACAGGTGGGTCAAAATGAACAATCTAATTTAATGGGATATATGTCCTAATAGCTCAGGAGTGATCTGAGTATAGTAAGATGGTGCACCTAAAGTTCTTTGATAATGCAAGTATATATTCCTACAATTCATATTGTACTATCTCCATCCTCCCCTCCCTTCCCCACCTCCCCCTCCTCCACGCTTTATTGTATGCTATGGAGTTCAAAGGAATCTTACACATATTCCTGTTCAGGATGAAACTTTTGTTAACATCAGCTTCACCTCCCTGGATGGTCAAGATTTAATGAGGAAAATTTACTGTTAGGAACTGGGAATCTGATGTTCATCTCTTTCTCTACCAATTCTATCTTTCCTATCATACTTTCAACTTCAATGAATCTGCATTGTTTTAAGAACAGAAACTAAGGTCAGTGTTGAAAAGTGGAGAAGAGATGATTACAACATAAGAACTGTAAGGTATTATAAAAATGGCAGAAAAACTTTCAATGATATTTCTCTGTAGAAACTTCATGGGATCCACCTCACATTTTCAGATGTCATCTCTTTTAGAAGAAAGTGCAAAATCTGGTAAAAGTATGGAGTTTGGTTTCCTCGTGACACTAGATGAAATTAAATCACCATAAAGAAAGTAATTAGATATAAGAAATAGCAGAGGAAGAGGCAATTCCTATGTTAAGATGTCATAATGTAAAAGAATGTAATTAAAGACAAAGTCCTTATTCTTAAAGTGTAAGAAGCTCAAAGAAATCTTGATTTAGAATGCAACCACTGATAAAAGTAGGGAAAGTTAGAGGCTACTAGGATGTAAAATGTTCTAAGGAGTTGGAAAGTATGAAGCATAATCAAATATGCAGAAACTTTAATCCCACACAGCCCCACAAGGGAGGGATATTTAGGGCAATGGGAATAAGATAAGTGGTAGTCATTAAACATGGAAAGATGAAAGAATAAATAAAGCTAAATGGATTGATGTACTTGTGTATTTTTAGATGACAACCTCATTCATCCTCCAAAAATTCTTCTCTGATATCTTATCATGCTATACTTACAACTTTGAGTTATAATAATCAAACAATGTGTTGTAATGTCCTCCCAACTGAAAAAAAAAACTTCAGGTTTTCACTGCAAATGGATATTGTGTATCACCTGAATTAATAACTTCCATGGCAACATCACAGAAATGCATCTGTTCTTTGATATAAGACCAAAGGAAATCACCATGGGTCTCAGAGACCCTGAAGAAAATATTCTTTGACCTACAAACACCAATAGCATACAGTGCACAGCTGAAGCTTTGCAGAAGGTTGGCCACTAGGTGATAAATACTTTTTTTGCTTTTGTTTCTAATCATAGAAATTCATGAAAATCAATTGCCGGAGCTATGATATGGGAATGTAAACAAAGTGTCTATATCATCAGAATCCTGGTTTTCTTGAAATATTGAAAAATATTAAAAATACAGTGATTATCAATTTTTTGTATATATGGAAAGTTATGGGGGAGGGAAAAGTGATTAAATAGGTGACCTAATTAAAATAAAGTCATTATAAACTATATTGACTGCCTAGGTTTTTTCTTCTCTATGTCCAATGAGTTGGCTGCCTTTGATGCAGTTTTCTAAATACAGTACAAGAATCATAGTTAGATGTACCAGTGAATCTGATTAAAACATACACATATATTAAAGTGATGAACAAAAACAATCAGTATGACAACTAGACATGGATTCAATTAACACTTGGCAGGTCAGAAATAACTTTTAAACATTCTGCTTTTAAGATGGAAAGTGTTAAATACATAGTAGTCACAAATAACTAATATGCATCTTCAGCATGCTGACTGGCAGTCATAGGAACCTGACTAGGCAATTCTCATACTAACAAAGGAAGAAAAACGGTGTGTTTTTCTAGTGCTCCTATCTTCAATGCATCCTACCTCTTCTCCCATAAGTCTTCTTTAAAACCAATTAGCATGAACCATCTAGAAATATTACTATAGGTTCTCAGTGAAATATTTATTAACTAACTGGGGAAGGAAAGGCAAAAAAAAGCAAAAGGAGTGGGAGAAAAGAAAAAAAATCTGCAAGCAGATATTGTCTTGGGTAAAGCTAACAAAGGTCACAAGTGAGAAATGCCATTGAATGATATTTTCTTTGTCAAAACATTCCTCAAATGAAATGGGAAAATGGGTCATAGAATCACAGCTTTACAGAATATTAGAGGCAAAAAGGACCTTAGAGATCATATAACCCAACCTGACTTTTTCTAGTATTCTATTATTGGTCATTGGCGAAGACAAAGTCCCAATGGACATATACCTTGGAGTTCATGGAGATCTCAGAACAAAATGCATTTCTCTTGGACAACCTTTAATGATAGACCTTTGTTTATCAAGATCCACACAAGGGTAATGACCTCCTTGTCAACATCAGAAAAGTGTGTTCCTTTCTTTAATATAAAACCATGGAAAATCACCAGGGGTCTCAGAGACCCTGAAGAACACAGACATAATCTTTGACCTGAAAACACCAATAGAATACATTGCACAGCTGCTTGATTGTTTAAGAACCAAATGGACCATGGCTTTGTGGTTTTCAGAAGCTATCTCCTTGCTAATTTCTTCAGGGATGTCTGACATAGGCCAAGAAGAATGGGCTACATGCCCCAGTGAGTGAAATGTTACAAGAGAATTATTAGTCAGAGTTATCATTCCATCCCATGTGGCCTGAACATTACTATGATCTGTGCAAGACATTTGTTGTAAATAAAAGCCTGTAGAGTGTGCAGTATGTTTTCCAGGAGCCCTTTAAAGGACAGCTTGAAGATAAGAGGTGCTAGTCTGAGTTTCACAGTCAGTGAAAACTCCACTCCAGGAGGTTTTTGGATACCTTCCCTGCCCTTGTTTAGAGCTTCCTTGAAGACAATTTCACAAACCATGATCTTAGTGCTGAAGGGGCCAGTTACTGGAGTTAAATGTCTAGAGCAGATGGAACTCCAGACCGAACCAAGAATAAGGTAAAGAGTAGAATTTATGCCACAGAATACCATTTTTAAAAAAGAGAAGGAAAGAAACCTTAAAAGTATTCTCCATACTTTCTTTTTTATCCCTCCATAGTGAACAGAATGGCTAAAGCATTCTGTTTTCTTGCAGCAACTGTACTTTTGCATGCTCCATAGTGTCAGAGGCACTCTTTTAACTTTCTTTGCTTTTCTAAAAGCTTGCTCCATTAAAAACAAACAAACAAAACTTTTTTGATATGTAATGCAAAAGATTATAAATTAGCTAGCTTGATCTAACACTTTCCCCCCTTCCTCTCCATTCTAGGAAATAATACCTAGAGTCAAAGCCAGAGCTTTAGAAAACAAACAAACAAACAAACCAAAAAAACAAAAAAACAAAAAAACAAAAACGGTATCATATCCGTTCTTCTGTGCTCAGGCTTTCCCTTTCCACCACAATAGTTGGTCTTCCAATCTCCCTGCTATTTACACGAGGTTTAGTGAAACAAAAGAGAAGGCGAGGGGGGACAGCTGTGCTCCATCACTCACCAGACAACCATAGGACAAATTATTTCTAATAGTAACATTTTCTAAGCCTAATCGATAGCCGAACTCGCTTTGGTGGGGAGAGGGGGGAGGGGAAGATGGAAAAGAGACATTGGAAAAGTAGACTCCTAGTAATTTTATTTGGATGGTAGAGAAAACATAGAAAACCCAGCTATTTATCACCCGAACCTGCGCATTTATTAAACGGATCCCTGCCTTGCCTTTAAGTTGGTTTTCCATGTCCTCCCTCAGGTGGAACAGAAACCAGTTGCAAAATGACACACAGCTGGAGCCCAACAGTTCCAAGCAAAAGGTGTCTGCATCTCCAGCTCGAGAAAAGCAGAGGTTTCTCTGCCTTTCCATAAGGCGGCGGGACTACACAGCAAGGACTGAGATCCCGGGTGACAAGACCACTAGGGGTTGAATACGGAGAAAAGAAAGGCCAGGTCACTGGGCTGGCAGGCCAACTGCCTAGTCCTCTCCTTGCCTGGCAGGATCTATTGAACCAGGCAGGGAACCATCCAGTGAACACAGGCACACACCCAACCTCGGAGAAAACCTCTGCTAAGCTTGGGGTGTGTGGGGGGAATAGGGTGCCCTAAAGAATGCTGTACCTTGGAGGGGAACAGGGGATGAACAAGATATGGGAGGGGCGCGGCGAGAAGGAACTCCTGCTTTGACATTGCTTTCTGGAAGCTCCGTTTACCTTCGCCCAGAATCAGAAAACCAAATCTAGGTTTGTGTTCAGGTTAGGGTGTAAGTCACCCGCTCAGACCACCTTTCCATCCAAAGCTAACTAATCCCCATTCCTTCCCCTCTCCTCTCTAGAAAGTGCTAGGTAGCTCAACTAGGGGTCAAGGAGATGGGTGCATCCGAGTCTTTTTCCTCCCAGGGCTTCATACCGTTTTTTCCCATCAGAAGAAGAGAAAGAACCAGGGTCGGGAAACAGGAGTTTGCAGGGCTACCTTCTCTGCAGTGATTCTTCTCCCCAGACTGGGAAGGAAAGTAAAGGGTGAAATGAAAGGGTCGCGGAGAGAGGGTTGGGCAGATGTTCAGGTTGCTGCAACTTGTAGGATTGCCGCAGATGGCAAACTTGGGCACTGAGGCTAGGGTCTGTCCGTCCCCTCGGACCGACAGCCCTGGTCGCACTCGCAACCCGCTTAGCTGCTCCCGGAGCTTCGGGACCCAACTTGTCAAGAACACGCTGCATGTTCAGATCAGGCTCCTTTCTCAGGGTTCTCCTTCCCCTCCCTTTGCCTCCCCACTGCTTCCCTTACCTCGGACAGCCGCAGCGCCTGCAACCCAGCAGCAAAGCCCCAGCAAAAGGAGCCGGCAGAGCTCCGCTGGACAGCTGCCTCCGCCGCCACCTCCTCCTCCGCGGGCTGCTCCCCCCATGCTCTGTACTCCTCCTCCTGACTCCTCTTCAGCACTCCTGCTTTTTCCTTCGGGAAGAACGGGAAGGAGAGCAAGACAAACAGAGAGAAATGGAGAAATGGAAGAGTGTGAGTCCTCTCTTAGCTCTCCAGTGATTATGGTCCTCAGCTTCTCTCTGAGGCTACAGGACATGGAGACCAGAGCTCGATGCTGGCTGAAGACCCAAAAGGAGCGCTGCCCCCATCCCTTCCCCTGCGCGGGGAAACCGTCACAGCTACAGCTGCCGCCCGCCTCTGCTGCTGCCTTTCCCCTACTCGGCAACGCTGAGCATCTCCCAGCTTCCGCACGTTGCTGCTGGGCTTCAGACTACGGGAGCGGAGGAAGGAGTCCGCATTCCTAATGAGAGCCCCCCTTTTCTCCCCCAAGTCCTTCTCCTCCCCACAGTAGCAGCAGCCAATGAGCCGGGCCTGGGCGGGACTGGCTAGGAGGAGGAGGAAGAGGATGAAAAGGAACAGAAATTGGTACCCCAACCTTTATGTAGTCAGGGAGGGTCAGGTGCGTGAGACACTTATTTTCGTTCCAGTAAGAAGAGTTCCTTCCTCTTCTCCTACCTCACAGTTTTTCTTTCCCCAGGTTATCCCCATACTCTACAAGAAGTAATAAGCCCTGAGGAATAAATGAAGGGGGAAAAGACTGCGGAAGGAGACTGAGGTAATAAGAAAACCTGGTGATCTTCTCACACAGGGATGCAGTGGGGGTGGGAAAGGATGCCCTGCTGCCTCTGGCTTTTTCACTTTTGACATGGGATATGAATTTTCCTTCTCAAAGTCGGCTCCATTTGGTTTATGAACTTTGAGCATTGTCTCTGCTTACTGCTGTAAGCTCCCTCTCTCCCTAACTGACGGACCAAAAATCACTTTCGAATTTCCCACTTTTCAACAGATACTCCTCTTATCTATAGGGACTACCTTTATTTCTTAACACAAAGCCCTAAGTATTACCTTTCAATCTAATCTCTAGTGCCAATGAGGTCACCAATCAGGCTGTCTTGCTATATATAATTAAAGAAATCCAAAAAGGTTAAACACCTTTGTTTACCGATTAAAACTCTTGTTTTAATGGTTAAATAAATAATGTTACATATTTTAAATCCAGGACTGCTTCAGAGGTATTTCTTCTTCTTCTTCTTGTTCTTCTTCCTCTTCCTCTTCCCATGACGATATTTAAAATTCTGAGAAATGGGCCAAGGCCATATTACATTGCTCTACTAACTAGCCACATATACTGTTATCCAAATGGTGCCAAGGGCCCAGCTGGGCAAAATATTACCTTTGTGTGGTTTTAGTCTTAGAAGAAAAACTAGCTTTTGATAATCTGATTTTCTCTTCCTTCTTTCTTTTTCTTCCTTCATTCCTCCCTTCCTTCCTTTCTGTCTTTCCTCCCTTATTCCTTCCTTCCTTCTTCTATTTCTCTTTTTCTGTCTCTCTCTCTTTCTTTTTTCCCCCTGAACATTCATTAGAATTCATTATAGTCAGCCATTTCCCTGTCATTTTCATTCACTTTTGTTAAATATACAAGGGAGATTTTTTTTTAAAAAAAAAGAAGAATCTATCTCCCCTCTCAAAACACTACCTGCTCAAAAACAACTTTCTCAGGGGAAAAGACAGTTTACAGTGAGGTAATTGGTCTGGGTGAGGTAATTGCACTAACACACTTTGTTCAGAAGACAAGAGAGGATGATAGGCAGGAAGATTGATTCCCCCTGTTAAGCACACATGCAGTCCCCTCTCTTGAGTGCCACAGAGATGTGTGAATGTCAGCAAGAATGAGCCAATTGTTTCCTGTATCTTCTGTTGGCTTTTAAAATGGGCTTGGTCAAGAAAGCAGAACATCTAAAAGTTACAGATAGCAACATAAAGGGGATTAGTTGAAAATCTGTTTAGAACTTTAGAAGAAGTGCCTAAGATCCTCATAAGGTTTCACTCTGATCCTCAGAGGTGATCCAGGAAAATGAGGATATAGTGAAATTACATATAGAATATTTTGTTGCTCAGTTGTTCAGTTATGTCCTGATATTTCATGAACCCATGGATCATGTTAAGGACTCATTGGTCAGGTGATTTTGACTAGCAATTGTTATTAATGGAAGAAGTTAGTATGGGAGGATGAGCAGCGGTCCTGATGATAGATTCATCAGGAGAAAGGGCTATGAGAGCTATGGAACATCAGGTCTTTATGAAGAATCCTGACAAAATGTGATCCAGAAATGGCAAACAACAAGTGTATCTTTGTGAAGAAAACCTCATGGACCATACTGGAATCATCTCATTCTTTTGGAAAAAAAGTGTTCTCTAGCTTTTACTTATCCTATTCTTCAAGACAGGCATTTTTTAAAAATGGCAATTACAGTGATGGAAATTTTCTAGAACTAGTGAACAAGATAGATTCTCTTTTCTAGGGGCTACTGAGAGTCACTACTTCCTCTTCATTATGGGGCAAGTGTATTTGATAAAGCTTCTGCCTTAAACACCTTGGGATAAAATCAAATGACAGGAAAGACATACCTTTTGTTATCCAACACTGTCACTGATAGGTTATGACCATCGGATTTTCTGTGAAGGAAGAAAGATGTATGAAGTGACTGCTAAATAATTCATCAGAACACCCACACACATATGGCAAGTCTTCACTATGATCTCTGGAGAGGGTGATCTAGACCAGATGTACTAGACTCATATACCATGCCAACAAAACTCCAGAGTAAAGCAAGAAAAAAAAGATTAAAATGTAATGTGCAATAAATAGCAAAATAAATAAAATAGAATACAACATTGATAATGGTAATTTGTGGGTTTTTAAACCAACTGCAGCCTGCAGGGATTTATTTCAATTTAGATTTGACACCATTGACCTATGGATCTGAAGACATACATGTATTATAGTACCTACTGGAACAGGTTCTATCAGCTAAAATGGCTCTTGTTTTCTCTACTTTAGTCTTTCCCCCTCTCTGATATATCCAACACATAACCTCCATAGTAATTTTCCTAAAGCAGACATCTAATCATATTCTTTCTCTATGTAATAAAGTAGAGTGAATTATTCTCTGTTATCACTAGGATAAATAAATTTGGCCAAAATGAACTACATCCTCAGTTGCCAAAAGAATTTTTTAAAATGTGATTATTGAGACACTATAAATGATACTTAAAAGATCATGAAAGACAGAAGAGATGGCACCATATTAGAGAAGGGTAACTTATACTTATTAAAAAAAAGACAAAAGGACAGAGTCTGCACTCTTTTTTTTGTTGTTATTGTTGTTGTTGTTGTTGTTCCAGTAAATTTTAGAGATGCTAAGAAATGGCTTAAGAAATCTCAAAAAGGAAGTAGTGATTACAAAGAGGCAACATGAACTAATCAGGAATAGATGATGCCAGAGTAACCTCATTTCATTTTTTTGACTGAAATACTTACTCCTAGCTAAAGGGAAGATGGAGAGAGATAAATTAGATAAAACAATTAAGTGTCTTCAAAGCTTGAAGAATGGCCATACTCAAAGTGGCTTTTAATGGTTCAATGTCTATTTGCAAAGAGGTCATCACTGAATTTCAGAGATCTATATTGACCCTGTGCTGTGTAAAATTTTTATCAATGACTTGAAAAATACATAGATGGGTGTTTATCAAATTTTCAAATTTGGGGAATATCTAACACACTGGATAATACAATCCAAATCCTAAAGGATTGTGGCAGGCTATATAACAGTAAGTTAAAAATTATTCACACAAGTATCGGATAGATAAGGAATGTTTAGAAGCATTATTCAGAAAAAAATCTAATGTTTTTAGTAGACTGCAATCCTAATATGAATTATCATGGTCATAATGTAGTAGCTAAAAAAAGCTAGTGTGAACTTGGGCTTGATAAAGAAGGTGAAACTTGTAGGAAGAGAAAGCGATTACCCCATCTGGAATATTTTATACAGTTGTAGGTATCAAGGTTTAAGAAATGATTTAATAAATGAAGGGACTGTTAAGATGAAGGCAACCAGGATAGTAAAGTTCTGTGAATCCATACCAGATGAGTAATGGTGGTATAAAATTTATACATTTATCCTGGAGAAGAGAGTACATAAGAAGGGCAATTGTTTTCAAGTCTCTGAAAGGCTATCATATTGAAAGAGCATTAATCTTATTCTGTTTAGTCACAGAAGAAAAAACTAGGAGTAATGAATGAAAATGGTAAAGAAACAAGTTTAAGCATGATATCAGGGATATCTTCCTAAATATTAGAAGTATCTAAAAGTAGAAGTAGCTCACTTTAAAAATGGCAAGATCTCTTTCCTTGAATATCTTGAAGCAGAGAATGGGCACCCACTTGTATAGCTTTTATAGTAATAATTATTCTAATATATGAGTTGAGATAGAAGATCATTGAGGCCATTCCTAACTCAAATTTTGAGATTCTAACTCAAATTCTGTAATGTGGTATTTAAAAATCCAACAAATTTAGCCCCAGATAACCTTTTAGCCATACTCTATATACTTTTGACCTTTCTTCATATGCAATTCTATCTTCCCTCTCCTTGATTTTAACTATCCTGCATATCCGAAATATACTCCCTCCTCTTAGCTTATTCTTAGAATCTTAAACTTCCTTCAAGATTGAACTTTGCACATGAAACTTGAATTAATTCCCTCAGTGTCTAGTACCTATCAAAATAAGTTCACTCCAAATATATTTTCATTTAAAATTACTCATTTCATAACAATTGTACTCATTTCATAAATCAGCAAGGTTATGCTTCAAATTCTGTAAACTATATTTCATCAACATGTAAACTGAAAGTTATAGGAAAGCAGGCTGAGTTTTGAAGAGCTAGAGGAACTAGAGACCAAATTGCCAGTATTTGATAGATTATGATGAAAGCATGGGAATTTCAGGGGGAAATAGATTTCAACTTCATTGACTACACTAATGCCTTTTCTTGTATGGATTACAACAAAATATTCCAAGTCCTCAAAGAAAAAGAAATCCTAGATCATCTTACTTGTCTCCTGTGCCATCTCTATATCTAAGAAATAGTAGTTAGAACCAAACAGAGGACAAGTGATTGATTTAAAATGGAAAAAGGAGTCTGCCAAGGCTATATATATATATATATTGTCACCTTATTTATTTAATTTATATAAGCAGAAAGAGAAGAATTAAGAAATCTGTAGATATGAATGAAAAAAGAAAGTGTAAAAGCTTCTTAAAGTTTAATATTAAAAAACAAACAAACAAACAAACAAACAAACAAAACTAAGATCTTTCAAACTGATCCTACTACCTGACAAGAGAGACGAAATTGAAGCCTTGTCAGATTTTATACTCTTGGGATCAAAGAATAGTGCAAATGCTGACTACAATCATAAAATTAAAAAAAAAAAAAGATTGCTCTTTGAAAGAAAAGTTATAGAAAATTTTGACAATGTGAAGACCACGTTAGTACTCTGGATTCCTTAGAATCAGCTGGAGTCAGGATAAACAAAAGTCCTTGGTCTTCATTCTTGGTCTTTAGGGGTAGAAGTGAAGGGAATGGGCTCAGAATCTCCACAACCTTCCTTCTCTTCATCTACCGCCAAAGTGACTCTGGCTTGTCTTACTCCACCCCCTAACCCTTCCCACAATTTTCTGTATACACCAAAAGATCAAACCAGCACAGAATAGTGGGAAGAGCCATTTTTCAAGTATATGCTAATAGAGTATTGTCCAATTGGTAATTAGCCTTAAGCACTCAGTTGTCCAACCCCAGTGCATCAACTCAAAGTTTCAACCCCTTACATGATAGCATACTAAAAAAGTGGAGACATCATCTTGCCAACAATAGCCCATTTACTCAAAGCTATGTTTTTTCTCTAATAGCAATGTAGAGTTGTGAGAATTGGAATATAAGGCAAGTTTAGTGGTATAGAATCTATGCTTTCAAATTGTGGTGATAGAAAAGACTTTTTGGAGTCCCTTGAATAGCAAGGAGCTCCAATCAGTCAATAGTTACAAAAAAATTAATTCAGGCTATTCACAGTCAAATACTTTGGCCACAAAATGAAGACACAAGACTTATTCAAAAGACCATAATTGGAAGCAAAAAAGAAAAAGGGACAATAAAGGATAGATGAGGTAGATACATAGTGTTATAGAAACAATGAACATAAATTGGGACAGACTTTGAGAGATAGTGGAAGTTAGAAGGGCCTGGTATGCTATGGTCCATTAATTCATGAAGAGTTGGAATGATTGAACAACAACCACATGCAAGTATTTTTACCAATAGACTATAAACGTTGAGGGCAGAGGCTGTTTTCCTTTGGTCTCTGTAGTGCCTAGCATAGTCCTTGATGCATAGACAATTAATAAATACCTCTTTATAGATTACTTGCATGATTTTGTTTATACACATTTTACCAAATTTTATTTGAGATACAAAGTAAAAACAAAATATAGAAATTTAAAATCATGTAACTTAAGAGTCTAGCAGATAAGTAATATAAATAACTATAATATAAATATTCCAAGAAAACTCTAAGAGAAGAACTGAACAAATGCTTTATGAATGGGAAGTTGTGAGTGGGGCATTCTATTAGAGGTATTAATTTATGGTCTGTTAGGAACATTTGTTCTAACCCATACAGATTGGTTCCTTTTTAACAAGTCTTAAATAAAACTATTTTATAGAGTACAGGTGACATAGTGGAGAAACTCACTGAAATCAGAGGCAGAAGAATCCTTGTTTGTAAACTTAGTTCAAAAAATCATTAGCCTATAAAACAGATAAGTCACTTCTCTTTTTTGAGCATCCTTTTTTACATCTGTAAAAAAAAAAAACAAACAAACAAACAAAAAAAAACTAGGTGATCAATAAAGTATTTTAATGCTAAGCCCTATGATCCAAGGACCATGATCTATTAAAAAAATGATAAATTCCAAATGGCTTGGGAAATCCAACAATTTTTTTCTTAGATGTCCTTAGAATAGTTTTGTCACAAGCATTATGAGTTTAAAACATACTTCTCAGTACTTGAGAGTAAAGTTTAATTGAGGGAATTTAGCCATGGAACTGGAAGCTGTAAGACAGTAAAAAATAAAATATATAGAAGTAGTGCAATTGCATTTTTATCTATAAGTAGGCCAATTTGGTGACTGCCATTTCTCAATTTTTTCACTCAGTGACCATGGAGAAGGAAGGCTTCTGATTTCATCAGAATTTGGGAGACTTTAATTCACTTAGGCTCAACATAACAAAATTGGCTATGCTTGGCCCAGAATCATGACTGTTGTAAAGAGTGTGTGTGCGCGCGCGCGCGCGCGCGCGCGCGCGCGCGCGCGCGTGTGTGTGTGTGTGTGTGTGTGTGTGTGTGTGTGTGTGAGAGAGAGAGAGAGAGAGAGAGAGAGAGAGAGAGAGAGAGAGAGGCAGATAGCCACAGAAATACAAGAGAGAGACAGATAGAGACTGAGGAGAGAGGAAAGATAAACTATGAAAGCATAGTAGATAGAAAGATAAAGCATGATGATAGTAAAAGATAGATAAATACATGATTGAACAATTATTGGGGGCAGAAAATAAAGAAATATTCTATAAACATGTATTAAGTGCCAAGTATGTGCTAGGAATTTTGCTAAATGCTGGGGATACAAAAAAGAAAAAGAAAGAGAACCTGTTCTCAAGAAGCTTACAGTCTAATGGGGTAAGACAACATACACAAAAAAACTGGAAGCTGGGGGAGGGGCATATTTGGGGTTATCGTCTTCCAAGACAACCAAGCAGAAGTTTAGAAGTAAAGTGGAGTGGTAGGGAGGTAAGTAGGGAAGTAGGGCACTATAACTACTGAATATTTGCCAAGTAAAAGGTTGGATCTAAGAGAAGGCAAGGTAGGAAGATAACAAAGTTTTGGGGATATTATAAGGATATTGTCAATGCCAATATTCTGTGATATATAGTTATTTCTTTTTTAATAAATGGGTGAAAATGAAAACCCAAAGCCTCCAGTAAAAAACAAATAGCAATTTTCATTTTTATTGTGCTTAAAAGTTCACAATTCAGTTCAATCTGTATTTGTTAAACATCTACTATGTACAAAATATGTGCCAGGTGCTAAAAGGAAAAGATAAAAAAAGAGAAATTATTCCTTGACACTTCACACCAAAAACTTATGTTCCCCTCAAAGTTTACATTCCACTATGAGAAATTATATATTCACAGATAAGTAAAGAAAAAATATGTACAGTAATTTTGATTGAATAGAAGAGACATTAATAAATAATGGTGGAAAGAAGTGGTAGGTAGGGGATTTCCTAAACTGAGCATTGAAGGCAGAGAAGTATTCCAACAGGTAGGGTGAAGAGGGAGAGGTCCATGCAAAAAACATGGAGATAGAAGATGGAATGTCATATATAGAGTACAGCATGTGAGCTAAGTTAAGATCTCTGAAAGAAAATAACATGAAATAAGTTTGAAAAAGTAATCTAGAACCATATAATAATAATAACATCAACTAGCATTTATAATAGCATCTATTTATTGTGTATCAGGAACTGTGTGATAAGTGATTTACAAATATCTCATCTGATCTTCACAGTGCAACTCTTGGAAATAGGTGCTATTACTACCCCCATTTTACACTTGAGCTAACTAAGGCAAATAAAAGTTAAATGACTTGTCCAAAATCACACAGCATATAATAACACACACAACAATAAATCAAAAATGTATTGAAAAACTAATGTGCTAGAAACTATCTTATATTCTGAAAGAAAATTAAAACAGCTCTTTCTTTGAAACAACTTACATTTTTTATGTAAGAGGTAAGCTGAAGCACATATAGAAAACTTCAGTAAAGAATATTATTGAGTACAACAGAAATTTTAAAATGGTAGTATCTTTTCTTTAGTGCTTTTTTATTAATAAAATCATATTTGTTGCTGATCTCGACTCATTTAACAATGCCAAAGATTTTGGTATAGAAGTTTCCTTTTTTAGTTTTTGACACCTTACCTAAGTAAGTGTTAGTTGGAGTTTTTTTTTTTTTTTTTTGGGGGGGGGGAGAGAGAGAGAGAGAGAGAGAGAGAGAGAGAGAGAGAGAGAGAGAGAGAGAGAGAGAGAGAGAGAGAGATTTGTATAGGATGAAAATTGAGCTGTGTGTGTTGGGGAAATGATGCCCTAAGGGTGAGGGGGTTGGGGTGGTGGTGGAGGTATTAGGCTGACTAGATGTGATGATAAAGATGCTGTTGATGGTAGCTTTGCCCACACCTCTTTCCTTCAGGGTTCATTGCTGCTTGTCTAGGATGATTTGCTTACTTATAGGTTGCCTTTGCCTTGACAAACAATGATACTAGAAGCAGAATAAAGGCACTTGGGAAGTCTTCTCTTTTAATAGAAAGAGTCTTGAATCTGAAAGCAGAAGAATGGAGTCTAAAATCTGCTTCTGCTACTTAATACTGGCATGATCTTAGACTAGTAACTTAACATCCCCATCAGTTTTTCTAAAAGGAAAGTGGATTGTAGCAGCTTCCCTCAGAGCCCCTTTTTTTTTTCCTCTGAATCTATTAGCTCAGAACTTTCAGGTGTTTATATTGTGTATCTCCATCTTCTTAAAATTTCTCTATCACCACCAAAAGTACAACTAATTGTCCATTTCTAGCTCTGCTACTGCCTGATGCTTCAGATGAAAGCTGCTGTCGCTATTAATCATATAATTATGATAATACAAAAAGGGGAACCAAAAATCAAGTGGGCAAAAGGGCAACAGCTGGCAACTTCAACTGGTAAACTCACAGATACAATTAAACGAGCTATTGTTCAAGGGATATTTCCAGTGGGAATACTCAGTGCCAGTCATTTCCCCGGGAAGGTCTGTTTCAGTCAGAGTAGCTCATTTCAGACATCCTTGCCTCTCGCAGTGAGCCGAGCAGGCCGAATTTTATACATCACTGTGTGCACAGGGCCCATCTCATGATTCATGAAGCTGTTGGAAACAGCAGGAGAGAAAAAAAAAGTTAAAAAAAAGGAGGTAACTGTGAGAGCTCCATGGACTATGTTCTATCTGTGTACAATAATCCAGGTTAACCACCTTCCCTGTTAAAGGCAATATGGGATCATTTGTTAAATAAACTCTCTCACACACGCAAAATTAGAGAAGTCTATTTTAGATATTGGGCTATGAAGCAGCAATAAAGTGCACAAATCCAATCCATTTGTTTAAAAAGGGCAGCAGGGCCACAAGATAAGACTCAAAATAAACAGGTTTTCCCTGAAAGGGAAAGTGTGCCTTCCCTGTTTGGTACCCTAGGGATTATTCCTGGAAGTCAGCCCCATGGAGTTCTGCCACAGCTGCTGGCACAAATGAATAAAAGGATTTTAAAATAATAAGAAGGTGATGGTGGAGTAACTTCAGGTACTATGTATACTATATAGCTAAAGTCTTCCCCCCACATGCATTTTTTTCCCTTTTTTTAGGGTGTGATGCAAAATAGATCTTATTTTCTTTCATTTAAAATATACAACTTTGTATGGTCATATATCACATAGCTTTCAGAAGAAAGAAAACCATAATACCAAAGCAAATGCACAAAGTTGGCTTTTGCTGAGTTATGACAGTCCAGTTCATCCAGGTTCAGGGATAAGGGTGGTTGTGAGTCCTCTATGTTTAATAGATGGAGAAGCAAACTCCACATTTGCCTTGAGTATGTGTCTTTATCTGCTCCTTCCCAACTCCACCTGACTACTAAGTCATGAGAAAAACATGTCATTACTCTCAAAGTGTGATTAAATAATGGTATTAGTATTATTATAGTTATTATAATTGTCATTTATTATTACTAACATTTTATATGGTTCCCTGAAAGACTAATACTGTCTTCAGATAGAAGACAGAAGAATCATTTATGGGTTGTTAATTGGGATTGGAATCATAGAATTTGAAATCTAGAGACAAGTTACAAAAATATTGCCAATTCATTCATTAACAATTTTGTTAAAGATGGTAGTGCTCTTGTACTGCCTTTCCAAGAGCTTGCAAAAGGTGGACATAATTGTGACAATGATACTAGGGGTAAAGTTCTGAAGACAGTTTATTTTTCTGGTCCTCAACTTCCTCATCTGAAAATGAGAGCACTGAGTTAGATATTCTCTATAGTTAGGACTAGATGATCCTAGAATGTGTCTTTTCTTTTTTCCCCACCTAAGTAACTCATTACAGTTCTGACCCTATTAACAAAGCTATGGGTGGTAGTAGACTGATGGAAGTAGTGCAAGAATGTTGAGGATTTGTAGGGGAGTCTTCATTTTTTTTTTTTTTAAAAGAGTGTTAAGCTTCCAGTTCTTTGCCATTTGATATGAATTGATGTGAGTAGAACCAAGACAAAAATAACACAACATTTAAAAATGAAAGACAACAAATTTGATCAGGGCAAATGATAAACCATGATTCCAGAGTTTGGATGATGAAGGATGTTGTTCATTTTCAGAGAGAAAAGTGATAGAATAAATAAGCAAAATATGACATACATTTTGGACATGATTGATTTGGAAATTTGTTTTATTTGACAAAGTATATTTGTTTTAAGAGTTTACATTTCTTAATTTTTCCTCAGTGGTGGACAGATGTGGGAGAAAGAGAAGAAATTCTACCTATTTGGAAAAAAAATAACCAAACAATAATACCAAGACCTTTTATTCTGTCCATTCTTGTTCGTTATTTATTTCCATATAAAGAAATACTGTCAAGAAAAGAGAAAAAAATAGTCTTAAATTTCTGCCAAGACCCCAAAGAGTTAATTATGCTACCCAATTATTCCTCTGGAACAATGTGTTAACAACAGAACAAAATACATGAGAATGAGAGTGGTGAAGACATCCTTTATCCACTGGATTTAGCTTAAGTCACTTGAAAAAATACCTAACTAAATGCCAACTAGAGATGAAAGAAGAGTAAATTTATTTCTAGTTCACATGAAGGTTATTCACTAAGACTACCTGTTGTACAATCCAAGTACTTGTTCAATACAAATAATACCAATAAAAAATGAGGATGGTAGTTCATGTTTGTATAGGGTTTTAATGTTGACAAAGCATTTTGTAGGCATTATCTCATTTGATCCTCGTGCTGACCCTGTTTATTGTTGCTGTAATTCACTATTTTCAATCATGTCTACCTGTTCATGACCCCATTTGGGGTTTTTTTGGGGGAAGACACTAGAATGGTTTATCATTTTTTTAGTTCATCTTACACATGAGGAAACTGAAGGAAATAGATTTAAATGACTTGCCCAAGTTCACATAGATAGTAAATATCTGAGGCCAGGTTTGGACTGACATCTTCCTGATTTCAGACTTAGCAATCTATCCACTGTGCTATTGAATTGCCTATTCCTCCAGTACAAAAAAGAAACCTTGATTATCTGGGTCAGATGCCATGGTGGGGGACCACACAGCAACCTAGTAAATATCCAAGATAGGTTTTGAACTTAGATATTTCTGGTTGGAAATTCAGACTCTATCCACTCTAGAATACAGTGGATAAATTTGTCAAGAACCTCTGAATGAGGTCTTGTACTAGTTCAAATGGATCAAAGGTTTCTTCCATTTCTCAACAGAACAGAATCCTGAGCTATATTGCTTTATGAAAAGTTAATACAAATCCAATTAAATAAAATCATATTATTAATAACTCACATCTCTGTAGTATTTTATAATTGAAAATGTATTTGGTTGCAAGAAACATTGTTAGATACATCCTCATTTCTTGTTTGTATGTTAAGGATCATGCCCAAGTATTCTGTAAGGGGCAAGTCGATTCTCCGAGAGCCTCCACAGCTGTGGATTGTGACTCTTGAGGGAGTTGCGGGGCAGCCTTTACACAGGTATTGCTTGTGGACTGGGAAAATATTTTGAAGGTGGAAAGAAGAGGAGAGAGGTCAGTCAGACACCACAACGGCCTCTTAGAGAGGTCCGAGAACAGCATCTATCTCTCAGTCTCCTTGTATCACCATCATCCTCTCACAAGAGGATAAGAAAAGGTCTATCAGAGGTAAAGCAAAGTTAGATATTGTGTTCCTGACATTTGTAGTGATAGAAACTGGAAAAATGTATACCTGACTGACATTAGCACAGTTGTATGGGGGTAAAATGTAAATGTTAGCCCAAATGAGCAACCATTAGTTCGAGCATGAGTTTTATATGTGTGTGTGTATACTACATATAGTATAGATATCCATCCATATGTATCTACATACACATTATACATGCAAATATGTATACATGTATGTATATAGGTGGGCCATCAGCATATGCACATATATGATATACATATAGGTGTATATGTATATATATGAAAATAATACAGATATTGACTCTGACTTGGAATTAAGACTTCCTGACTCTTATATATAATGTCTAAAACCTGCTAGACAAAAAAGGTTCTCTCTGGAGGTTTCCTATATCAATGAAATCAGAAGTTTGATCCAAAAGTGAGGTGGATGGAAAGCTAGATAGATGATAAAACATATATCTGTTATCTTTGCGCATATATATATATATAGTGTACATATATATGCACAAATACATGCAATTGCACATATGAGAAGATAAATGTAAAGACACATATAGAATGTTTCATGTGATGATAAAAATGCATTGGAGAGCATACATAGATATTTTTATATACTGACACTTTTGGTGGCAGGTTAAATATTTAAACAGCACAAACATATCTATATTATATCACTTTTACTTTCCTGTTTAATTAGTAAGCTTTCTGAAGGTGAATTAATGTTTCAGGCCTCCCTATAGAGTTATATTTACATATGAACAAAGCCATTCAGAACAGTCTAATTATAGAACAGTCTATAAGTGAGCTGAGGTTTCTTTTTTATATCCTTGGCTATTTGCAATACCCCCAAAACCAAAGACATAGATTAAGTAACAGAGGCAAAATCCATTAAGCAATATGTCTCCACACTAGTTAAAATATAGGAAAATCTAAGTCCATGATGGAGGAAAAAGTCAGAGATGACATTTTCAAACATAGTAACCCCTAAGGTATGAAAGCACCAAGACTGAGCCACCATATTCATTGTTTTGCCCACTGATTGGTGTTAGCCTTTGGGGGACTGGAAATATATAGGAGGGGTTGAGGAGGAGTCAGAAACAGTCTTAGTTGATCTTAATTAAAGACTGGCCTCCATGGACATGTCGAATTAATTCAGTTTTGCTGAATTAAAGTGAATCCACACAATGTAAGTACATTTGATGTTTTCCATTCCCTGAAAAAGAGAGCAGGGCATTTTTTTTTCTCCCCTGAGATACAGAATTTTGAATCAGGAAGGGGCTGATAATGCACACTTCCTTGTTTTGAATTAGTATAATAAACTTTCTCCAGCCCAAGATCATGGGATGGGACATGATGCTTCCTCTTGTAGCTATTGAGCCATGGTATCTTTAATGTTGAGTTTCAATGATTTCCAAGCATTCCATCGCAACGTCTGTAAAGTGAGGAGGAAAACTTTTAGGTTCAGTGAAGCATGGTCCAATTTTCTAAGCCTAGCTTTAGCAAATATTCCTAGTTTAAATCCTATAACCTACTTCACTTTCCCTCATATATAAAGCAAGGAATCCTATGATTATTATTTATTATGTCTTAAGTCTCAGGCAGTAGATTTAAAACATTAATTACTTAATGCCTGCCATTCTTTTTGAAATAAAAAGACCTGCCTTTCATGCTAAGTAGTATTTCACTGAAAATAAAATTTAAAATAGTCCCATTCATAATTAAATGTTTCCCACAGTACTACTCATTTTGCCAGAGGCAGTAATGACTTCATTCTTTTCAAATATGGACTTTTCCCTGGTATGGGATTCTTTTCTCAGTTGTAGACAAAAAAAAAACTTTAGAAATTTCACTAAGAGATCACAATCAAATATTGGTCATTGCAGTGCACCAGGATAACACAATCAAGAACAAAACAAAGAAACAGTGTCTTTGACTCTTTCATTTTTTTCTTTTTTTTTGGTGATCAAAGGTTGTTGTCATTTCATCATCATCACCAAAATCATTCAAAACAATTCAACAAATAATCAGTTTTCTGCTTAACTAAGACATTGATTACCCTTGCCTCTGTGGAACTTACAATATATTCAGCTTAGAAATTACTCTTATGTAAGATGACATGCAATCAGTACCAAAGATAAGTACAAATAAAGTACTCTATTAGAACTGAACCCTTGATTGGAGTCTGGAAGATCTGAGTTTGCATCCTGCCTCAGACTATTATTAGCTATGTGCTACAAGGTAAGTCACTTAAAACCTCTTTCAGTCCCAATCTCTCATTTATAAATTGGGATAAGAATAGCTTCTATATTCCAAGATTGTTATGAGGCTCAAATGAGATAAGATGTAAGCATTTTGTTTGTTATATAGAACAAAGTTCTATATAAATTAGCTGTTAGTATTAATATTATTTTATAGCCATGTGATTTTAGGTGAATTATGTATCATTCCTAACTCTCAGTTTCCTTTTCATGAGCCATAGTAGAAAGATTATTACATACTATAGGGATCAGGAAAAATTTTATAGGGAATAAATCAATTGGTCAAGATATAAGAGAAGTACAACTTCAACAGGTGGAGTTGGCAAGAATGATATTTCAGGCATAGTAAAAATAAGAAACCATACAAAATTTGGGATGAGTCTGAGATGCATAAATAATCCAGTTTGGTTTATGATTATATTAATGAAGATTCAGTGGAACATTTTATCAGGGAAAATGACAATATTGAAACTGATTATAAATTCTAGGAAATCAATATAGTAAAAAAAGAAAAACTAAAATTGCGATTTGGTTGTATAACTTAGATTTAAATATATAAACTGCTTGCTTTTTATGCCTTCATGGTTTCAATAACATTTTGACTATGTATGTGGTAGTTAAAATGATTGCAGTGTAGTTGCAATCTATTTCAGGCAAAACTTCATGCTGTCTTTCCTATAAGAGGGTCACTTAGAATTTGCTTCTCAAGTCTTGCAAATTCAGGAGCTACCTGTATATTATTTATTTAAATAATATAACATTGTCCTTGCCTCTGTGTAACTTACGATATATTCAACTTAGAAATCTATTATGTAAGATGACCTACAATCAGCTATCTTTAATGAATAAATAATCCCTTAATAAACTTTTAAATATTGTAGTAATTTGACCATGGTTGAAAGTAGATGATTAACATAGAAAACATCTTGAGGAGATCAAGTCATGCACTGTGGGCTAAAATAAGCAAGTCATTTTGGAATCTGCCAGTAAAGAGGTGAACTGGGCAAATTGAGGAGGACTCCAACTTCAGAGATAAGGAATAGTGGACCTTGGAGGTGGCCCAGTCCAGAAGTGGTAAGAAGGTCAGGCAACTGGTCAGGGAGAGATTACAGAGGAGCCTCTGCAGGCATTGTGTGCAGCTGGTGGTGACTGGCAATTCTGAGTCACAGTTCTAGGAGAGGAGTACCTGTGATTGGCTAAAAGGGAGTAGTAGTACAGGTCACAATTCCAGAGCCAAAAAGAACACCAAAACTTGTGGTTTCAATGGAACAGGAGGCTTCCTGTATCAAGACAAGAGAACAATGATCATATTGCTCCCACAATAACATCACTTTGGAAATACCAAAAAAAAATTGTAGACCCCCCAGAACTTGCTCTGAAAATAGAACCCCCCCAACAGTGCATCATTATTCTTAGTGAGCAGAACTCAATTTTAACATAAAGTTCAAAGTAAATGAATAATCTTGAGAAATGAGAAAACTATTAACAACAATAACAGACAAAAGCAACAACAAAATAAGAATTTCATTACAGAAAAGCTATTTTGATGGCAGGGAAAACCAAGATATAAGCTTAGAAGAAGACAACAATGGGAAAAGAACTAAATTGAAAAGATCAAAGAAAAATGATAATTGAACCCAAGGCTTGCAAGAATTCCTAGAAAAGTTAAAGAAAGAAATGAGTTATACTATGCTCAAATTATCAAACTGTGGATACTCTTTGATCCAGCAGTGTTACTGCTGGGCTTATATCCCAAAAAGATCTTAAAGAAGAGAAAGGGACTCGCATGTGCAAAAATATTTGTGGCAGCCCTTTTCATAATGGCCAGAAACTGAAAACTGAGTAAATGCACATCAGTTGGAGAATGGGTGGATAAGTTGTGGTATATGAATGTTATGGAATATTATTGTTCTGTAAGAAATGACCAGCAGGATGAATACAGAGAGGCTTGGAGACACTTACATGAACTGATGCTGAGTGAAATGAGCAGAACCAGAAGATCATTATATACTTCAATAACAATACTACATGATGATCAATTCTGTCAGTTCCAATTGATTTGTAATGAACGGAACCAGCTACACCCAGAGAAAGAACATTGGGAAAAATATATGAACCACAACATAACATTTCCACTCTTTCTGTTACTATTTGCTTGCATTTTTGTTTTTTTCTTCTCAGGTTATTTTTATTTTCATTCTAAATCCAATCTTTCCTGTGCAACAAGATAACTGTATAAATATGTATAAATATATTGTATTTAACATATACTTTAACATATTTAACATGTATTGGACTACCTGCCATCTAGGGGAGGAAGTGGGGGGTCAATGTTGAAAAATTACCCATGTATATGTTTTGTATATAAAAAGCTATAATAAAAAATAAAATAAAAAAAGAAATGAGTTATAGAGAAAAAAGTCAGGGAGGGCAATGGAAGTGATACAAAAAATATTAAAAGAGAATTAACATTTTGATAAAACAGGAAAAAATACTAAAGAAAATACAACTTTAAAAAGACTTGGATTTTGGATTAATGATAAAAGAGGCATAAAAATTCACTGAAGGAAAAAAAATAAAAGCAGAATAGGACAAATGAAAAGCGAGTTAAAAATGTCACTGAAGAAAATAACTCTTTAAAAAGTAGAGTTGGACAAATGGAAAAAAAGAGACCTGCATCAAAAGCTCATTGAAGAAAATAATTTCTTATAGATGAGAATTAAACATCGGCAGCTTCATCATGAATTCTTGAAAATCCTCTGTTTCATTGAATGACGCCCTTTTTCTCTGAAGGATTGTACTTAGTTTTGCTGGATAGGTGATTCTTGATTTTAATCCCAGCTCCTTTGCTCTCTGGAATATCATATTCCAAGCTCCTCAGTCCCTTAATGCAGAAGCTGCTAACTCCTGTTATCCTAAGTGTGGCTCCACTATACTTGAATTATTTCTTTCTGGATGCTTGCAGTATTTTCTCTTTGACTTGGAAGTTCTGGAATTTGACTATAATATTCCTGGGATTTTTTATTTTGGAGTCTCTTTCAGAATGTGATCGATAGATTCTTTCAATTTCTATTTTACCTTCTAATTCTAGAATATTAAGACAATTTGCTTTGATAACTTCTTGCAAGATGATGTCCAGGCTTTTTTTTTTTTATCATAATATTCAGGTAGACCAATGATTTTTAAAATTTTCTTTCCTGAATCTATTTTCCAAGTCAGTTGTTTCTTCCAATGAGATACTTCCCTATTTTTGCATTTTTTGGTTTTGCTTTATGCTTACCTCGATTTCTCATGAAGTTATTAACTTCCATTTGCTCAATTCTTTTTTTTTTTCCCCTGGGGCAATTGGGATGAAGTGACTTACTCAGGGTTTTACAGCTACAAAGTGTTAAGTGCCTGAGGTCAAATTTGAACTCAAATCCTCCTGACTTCAGGGCTGGTATTCTATGACCTGTACCAATCTGTTACCCCAATTCTATTTTTAAGGAATTATTTTCCTCAGTGTGCTTTTGCACTTCCTTTCCCAATTGATAAATTTTGCATTTTAAGGCATTTTATTCCTCAGGTTTGTTTATTTGTTTTTTTCATTTTATTTCATACCACTTTTAATTCTTTTCCCAATTTTTCCTCTATCTCTCTTACCTGATAATCAAAATCCCTTTTGAGCTCTTCCATGGCTTGAGCCCAATTCTTATTTGTCTTGAAGGCTTTGAATGTAGAAGCTTTGATTTTGTAATCATCTTCTGATTGCGTGTTTTAATCTTCCTTGTCACCATTTTCAAGCTATCTGATGATAGATCTTTTCTTGTCTCCTCATTTTCCTAACCCTATTACTTGACTTTTAACTCTTTGTTAAAGTAGGTTTATGTTTCTAGGGTAGAGGGTGCATTGTCCCAAGTTTCAGGCGTTTTTATAGCTGTTTTCAGAAATTCTTCTAGGAACCTGACTACAAGAACTCTTTTCTGCTCAGGATCTATTAGGAGTGTCCCCACCCCATTGTATTTATAATATCTAGTGTGCTTTACTCCACCATCTTGGCTCCACCTCCAAGATGTTATTTTCTTCAATATTTTCATGCCCCCTTTACCAATCTGTCAATTATCTTTTCATAATTTTCTTAAATCATTCTCATTCTTTTTCCCATTTTTTTCCTCTACCTCTTTGATTTTTAATATTCTTTTTATGTTCTTCCAGTCACTTTTTGGAGGACTGAGACCAATTCATGTCTTTCCTTTTGTGGATTTGTCTGTAATTGTTTTGACATTGTTATCATCTTCTGAGTTTGTATTTTGATCTTCCCTGTCATCATAATAAATTTCTTGTGTCAGGTTTTTTGTTTTTTCCTTTTCCAAGCCTGTTTCTTGCCTGTAACTTGATGTTAAGGTATGGCTCTGCTCCTGGGATAGAATTGGAACTTTCCCAAATATTATGATTTTTGTTGTTCTGTTCTCACAGCTAGCTCTGGGGGTCTGTAAGTTTTTAGTTCTTCAAAGGGTATGATCTATGGAAAGGTGTGGTCAGTGTTCTCCTGGCCTCTGATCTATTCTGTGAGTGACTGCAAACACTCCCTTGGCCCTATAACTGCAAATAGGTCTCTTGCTCCTGCTAGTATTCCTCTTCCCCCTGGAACTGTAACCTGAAATCCCATCTATGCAATGCAACAGAGTTCTGTACCCAGGACCTGCAGAGGGTCCTTTGCAGTCATTGGTTTGCTGAAAGCTCCTGATGCCAGAGTGAATTCAGTCACCCCTAAGGCCTGCTGATATCTTGCCAGGGTTCTGCCTACTCTGGACTGGCCTGTGCTGAACTGCACCCCATTCTTACCTAAATGAGATACCTTTCCTGTTGACTTTCTAAGTTGGAAAATTGTTTCACCCATTCCTTTTATTGGTTCTGCCATTCTACAATTCATTTTGAGGAATTAATATAATTTTATTTGTAGTAGAACTAGGGAAAGTTCAGGGGAATTCCTGTCTTTATTCCTCCATCTTGGCCTCCTCCCAAACATTCATGATGAAAAGAACAGAACTTAATAGAAAATTTTCCATTCAAACAGAAGTAAAGGAAAAAAAAAACATAAAAATATAAACGTGAAAAAGTAATCATAGGGGATTCATTAGATTTAAACTGTTTATATTCCTATATGCAAAGATGGTACATGTGTACTCCTAAGAACTTTATTATTATTAAAGCAGTTACAAGAAGGCTGCATAGACAGAGTGCAAGGGTATGAATTGATTATGTTGGGATGATCTTGGAAAAAGCAATGCAGGTGTAGTAAAAAGGGATGCCCTGGGAGAAATGAGAAGAAGTAAAATGGTGCAAATTTTCTCATATAAAGAAGGTGCATAAGCAGGAGCTTTTGCAATAGATAGGAAAATGTTGAGAGAAGTGGCAGACAATCCCTGAAACTGACTGTCATAAAAATTGGTTCAAAATGAGGATACACACACACACACACACACACACACACACACACAGAGAGAAAGAGAGAGAGAGAGAGAGAGAGAGAGAGAGAGAGAGAGGATAGAAGCAGAGAGAAATAGAGACAGAATAGCGAGAGACAGAGACAGAGAGAGAGAGAGAGAGAGAGAGAGAAAGAGAGAAAGAAAGAGAGAGAGAGAGAGAAATCTTTCTTACCCACTCAGAATATAATAGGGGAAAAGGGTTGAGACACTGAGGGATTATGAAGGGGAAGAAAAATTGGGGGGGGGGGACAATGATTGGAAGCCAGACAGACTTTTAAGGATGAATATGATTTTAAAAAGAAAGAGAAGGAAAAACAGAGGGAAGTGTTATGGAGGGAAATATATAGTTAGAAATCGTAACTATGAATGTGAATGGAATGAGCTAATCCATATTGGAGAAGTAGAGAGCAGAATGGATTAGAAACCAGAATCCAACAATACATTTCATATACGAGATACATTTGGAATAGAAAGATATACATGAAATTGAAAGGGAAGGCTAGAGCATAATCTATTCAGTTGAAGTGAATAGGGCATAGTAGGAATCATGATCTCAGACAAAGCAAAAGCAAAACTGCACCTAATTGAAAGAGAAAACATTTTGCAAATGAATTAATATTAAAAAATTACAGCAAGTTTCTTCTGATAAATGTTTAATTTCTCAAAAAACAGACAGCAGAGTCAAATTTATAAAAATAGAAGTCATTCCCCAAATGATAAATGGTCAAAAGATATAAATGGGCAATATGCAGAAGAAAAAAAATCAAAGCTACCTATAGTCATATGGAAAAAATCTCTAAGTAACTATTGATTAGAGAAAGGCTAATTAAAACAACTCTAAGGAATCAACTCACACATAAATGATAAATGTTGAAGAGAATGAAGGGGGGAAAGAACATTAATGATTTATGGATAGAGTAGTAAATTGTTCCAACCATTCTGAAAAACAATGTGGAACTTTGCACAGAGGGCTATAAAACGCTGCATACACTTTGATCTAGAATTATCACTAGTAGGTCTATACCCCAAAAAGAGAAAATAAAAAAAGAAACATACTTATTTGTATAAAATATTTATAGCAGCTCTTTTTTGTGGTACCAAAAATTGGAATTGAGGTGGTGCTCATTAATTCTGAAGTTGCTGAAGAAATTGCAGCATATAATTGTGATGGAGTAATATTGTGCTATAAGACATGATAGGGATAGTTTCAGAAAAATAATGGCAAGATCTATATGAACTTATGCAAAGTAAATTGAGAAAAACTGGGAGATCAATGTGCAGAGTAATAGCAATGTTGTAATGATGATCAACTGTGAAAGACTTTACTGTTCTGATCAATACAGTGATACAAGCCAATTCCAAAGGGCTCCTGATGAAAAAAAGAATGCTCTCCACCACCCATGAGTGAACTGATGAGATCTGAGTACAAATTGAAATATAATTTTAATCACTTTTTTATTTTTTGTTTTGCTTTATTTGGTTTTTGCAATATGCCTAATATGGAAATATGTTTTGCATAATTTTACATGTGTAATTAATTTCATATTGTTTATCTTCTCTAAGAGTGGCAGAGATGTGGAAGGAAATGAGAAAATATGAAATTCAAAATATAAAACTAAAAGAATATTTTTAAAAAAAGAAAGGAAGAAAGAAACAGAAAAAGCAAGAAGGAATATTATTATTTCCCGAGTAAGGGACTAACTTTAATGAGTATGACCTCCTTTTGCAAATGAATATAAACAGTGAAATGAAGATAGTGTTTTCTGGCAATAAAGCATTAGAAGTTATATAACCCAGTCACTATACAGGAAACCTACCTGTGCCTCCCTATTTTGATTAGAACTCAGTCTTTCTCTTGGTCTTTGGATCTTCATTCGATTATATTTGCCATAATTAGCTTTTACTATCCTATCTTAATAAATTACTTTTTTTTGCTGTTCAGTCATTTAAGTCATGTTCAACCTTTTGTAATCTTTTTTTAGGTGGTTTTCCTACTTTCTGTGAGAGCAAATTTGGACAATAACTTTAGAAATAGATGCTACACTATGTTATTATTATCAGCATAAAAAGGCACAAAGTACATAGATATTTGAATTATTAAGAAGGAAGTTCCTGCAAAACCACAAAAAAGTAAGAAAAAAGCTAGATTACATTTGTATAGCACTATACTATTAAAAATCGTTTTCTTTACTCCAACATTGTGAATAACCTAATTCAGGTATTACTTGGAGACTGAAGGAGGCTTGGTTGTATAATAGATAGTCACTGAACCTAGAGTCAGGAAGACCTGAGTTCAAATTTCACCTTAAATACTTACAAGCTCTGTGACCCTGAGCAAGTTACTTAACTTCTATTTATCTCACTTTCCTTAACTGTGGGGATATATGGGGATAATAATAGCATTATTTACCCCAATTATTGTAACTATCCAATAGAAATGGGTTTGTTATTTAGTTGTTTTTTAGCATTCATTAAAAAAAGAAGTCTAAATTCATTCTGTTCCTCCCAATCCTTTGAGAAGTCAAGCAAAATGATATTAAGTATACATGTGTAAAACACATTTCTATATTAGTCATGTTGGAAACAAAAGAGAAAAACAGAGAAAAAAGAAGAAAAATAAGAAAGTGCAAAAAATGCTTCATTTATATTCAGAGTTTATCAGATCTTTTTTTGATGTAGAGAGCAATATTCATCATGGGTCCTTTGGAAGTGATGGGATATTATTTGTAAATTATTTTTAATACAGTGCTTGGAAAACAATAGGTGCTTAGTAAATACTTCTTTCCTTCTTTCCATTTTATAGATGATGAGAATGAGTCTCCAAAAGCTTAATTGACCTGTCTATGGCTAGAAAATATACACACTAGACCCCAAACTCAAGCTCTTGGATGCAAAAGCAGAATTCTTTTCATAATACCATGAAGTTTTTCACCTAGAAACATTTATTATGTATGTATATACTTACAGGCAAATATTCTGTTCTCTGGAAATGTGAAATACAAACCACAGCTAGATGGCGTGACATATGAATATATCACTCTTTCAATTGCAGTTAATCCAAAAAGGCTTTCCAAACAGGAAATTCAAAGGCATCCTTAGATGAGAGATGCATAAGGAACTCTCAGAAATTAAAAAAAAAATAAAAGATTTAGATTATATACAGTGTAGGAGAGACAAAGTAGAGATACAAGAGGGATGTACATGCTGAACATGATGGTTTTCCATTTTAAAGTAATACTGTTTTTATCAGTAGAGCAAAAAAGACATTCCTTGAATATGCAACATCTGCTGTTTTTTTTTTCCCCTTTCAATATAGTTATTTAATTACTCACATGGAATTAATGCTGAGTAATCCAAGGTGCTTGGCTACAAGAGAAAATATTCACTATGAAAAATGGATAAGACTCTTTTGATTGACTGTCTGGATATTCTCCTGTAAGGAATGTGGAAAAAGATAGGAAGTTTATTTCCAGCATTGCTCTCATCTATTTAGTTAGAGGAGCAAGTCCTGATCCTCTTAAGAAGTATATCTCTATTTCTATATATGTCTATATCTAAACACACATATGTCTATGTATAAAATTATAAATACATACATATATACATATATAAAACTTCATAACTATATATGTACTTATATATACTACATCTCTCTTTATATACATCCTTATGTATATGTATAAGTACAAGGGTATACACACACACACACACACACACACACACACACTTCTATACATGTAGTTATTGTTGAGTTGTTGCAGTCATGTCTGACTCTCCAAGATCCTATTTGGGAGTCTCTTGGCAAAGATACTACAGTTGCTTGACATTTGCTTCTTCATTTCATTTTCCAGTTGAGGAAACTAAGGCAAATAGGATTTTGAGGATGTTTGAGGATGAATTTGAACTGAAGTTCTCCTAACTCCAGGGCTCAATTGCATAACTTAGGTACTGAACACCTTCTCTCTCTCTCTCTCTCTCTCTCTCTCTCTCTCTCTCTCTCTCTGTCTCTCTCTCTTCTCTCTCTTTCTGTCTCTCTGTCTCTCTCTCTATTCTCTCTCTCTCTCTTTCTCTTCTCTCTCTCTCTTTCTCTCATTCTCGCTCTTTTCTCTCTCTTTTTCTCTTTCTCTCTCTCTGTCTTTCTGTCTCTCTCTATTCTCTCTCTCTGTCTCTCTCTCTTTCTTTCTCTTCTCTCTCTCTCTCTCTCATTCTCGCTCTTCTCTCTCTCTCTTTCTCTTTCTCTCTCTCTGTCTTTCTGTCTCTCTGTGTCTCTGTGTCTTTGTGTCTCTGTCTCTCTCTCCATCTCTCTCCCTCCGTCTCTGTTTCTCTCTGTGTGTGTCTGCGTGTCTCTGTGTATCTGTCTCTCTTTCTTCCATTATAAAATAATTATATCTACTTATTTTATATTATATATAAAAACTTCTAAGACTAAATATTTGTATATAGGTATTTAAATAATAAGGACCAATTCACTATTATTTCTCTGAAGGTGGCACCAAAAATATCTATTGGGTGACTGTGATATTTACTCTCCTTTATAGGATCATCATTTTGGGATTGGGAGTGGGGATGGATAGGATGGGTGATTTCACTGTTGTATATGGAAAGAGACAGTGAGGTTCAGATGATGGAAAAGATTCAAAATTCCTTGTTACCACTACTGACAGAGTTTGTTGGTCCTGTTTCTTCAGATGAAGTGGATGAGGTCATTTCATTGCCTGTTCTACAAGAACATTGCCTATTCTATCAGATCAGGCACAAAAAATAAAACGGTGAAATATCACACCCATTGATGCCCCTATTTTATGGCTTCTGAGTGTACATTGATACTTTACAATAGCTTTTATACTTTCCCAGTAAATCTAATAAACTGTATTCCCAGAAAATACAAAAACAACAGCAACAATACCAAAAAAAATCCATCTATTAAGATTAGCAACTCCTTTGTAATTTAGAATTTTTGAAAGTTATATGGCATATTAAGAGGTTCAAGTCACTTGCTCATGGATGCAAATTAATATCGGAATCCAGATAATACAATGTTAGTAAGTAAATATTTAAAATCCACCTTTCAGGATAGGTGGGAATTACATAAAACACTACTTTAAGTTTAATCTAAATTATCAATATTTATTTCCTCCCTCATGGACACAAATTAATATCAGAATCCAGATAACACGATGTTAGTAAGTAAATATTTAAAATCTATCTTTCAGGATAGGTGGGAATTACATAAAACACTACTTTAAGTTTAATCTAAATTATCAATATTTATTTCCTCCATCAATTTAAGTCTGAACAATTAATAAAATATAAACCAAGCTTTGATTTGAATTGTCTGCTGATTTCTAAAGCATAAATTTTCACACTGAAAAATTTAATAATCAGGTTTCTTGAATCAAGCTAACTCAAGCACACACTTGAATTCAGATCTCTCTAATACAAATGCAAGCCAAAAATCTACTATGCTACTCTGTTTTTAGATAGCAACTCAGTTTGCTGCTAGAAAATCATTTTTAACTTTTTCTAATAACCCCATATTGGTCTCTCACTCCTATGATTATCTATAGCTTTAAATCTGATTCCACTTTGAGATTGATAGTATTTTGGGATTAACAAATTCCATATGTTCATTCTTCCTGTTTTAGGAATCAGTTTACTGAGGTGCTATTCATATTCTTTTATTAATGGACAGATGATCCCGGGTTCTCAAAGCTCTTGCCAGTGGAGTATTAGCACTAACAGGTCTTATAAGCTCAAAAAGATTTGAGAAAGAACTTAGTGATTGAGTTTCTGAGAAGAATCTTTGCTAAGGTCAGAGAATCTCATCACATGGGCACAGATTGGTGGACTTTTTACTCTCAATAACACTAAAGGGCCATCAATAAGAGATTGAGATCAGTATAGCCTGGCATGAGTACCCATACTAACAAAATTGCACACCCTTGTTGTCTCGAAGTATGTAAAGGCATACTTACTTTTATTTATCCTAAAATTACCTCCTTCAAGCTTCAAGTGGAGCTCAAGGGCCCTAGAGACTATTCTTCTCTAGTTCAAGGAAAACTAGACAGTTTGAGGGATTATTAAATTTCCCCTTTTGAAGGCCATAGAACCCACATGAACATTAAAATCTCTGACATGGGGCTGAGAGGGCATCTATAAAAGAACAACAGAGGTGTTAACTGAGGAAGACTTTTCTAATGGAGATGCCTTAGAAGCAGAGTCTGAAAAGTTGTAGAACAGTATCTGTCAAAAAGGAATAAATCTGTGGCTGCCTAAGCATAGGCTTTTCTATAGAATCTAACATAGAAGGATGGATACACATCTGCGTTCAGAATAGCAGAAAAATAAATTAGGGATAGGGATAGTTATTATTATGAGGGAAGGGTTGTCGTTCTGGTTCAAAAAAGAATCAAGGGGATGAAGAAATTAGATATGTTTAAATTATGGGAATTAACTTAGTCTCTCATTTTGGGGTCTCATACATATGCATAGAGAAGATGGATTCAGGAAAATTCTTGTAATGAGAGGTAGATAGTTTTATTATCATGGAGGACTTTTAAAAATAATGTTGATTCACTGTAATACATTAGGTTCCCAAGACACAATAGTCAATATCTATAGTAATCTAGTGTTTGATAAATCCAAAGATTCAAGTTTCTGAGATAAGAATTCATTATTTGACAAAAATGATTGGAAAAACTGGAAAACATTATGGCAGAAACTAGATATTGACCAACATCTAGAACACTATATATAACAAGATAAAGTCAAAATAATTGGTAATTTAGACATAAAGGGTGACTATAAACAAATTAGGAAAACTAGGGATAGCATATCTCTCAAATATGTGGACAAAGAGGAAAATTTATGGCAAAAGAAGTAGAGAACATTATGAAATGAAAAATGGATAGTTTAGATTATGTTAAATTAAAAAGATTTTGTACAAATAAAATTGATGGAGCCAAGATTAGAAGGAAAGTAAAAAGCTGAGAAAAAAATTATATAGCCAGTATTTCTAGTAAATGCCTTATTTCTATATACATACATACATATATATATAGAGAGAGAGAGAGAGAGAGAGAAAACATATATAGAGAATTGACTCCATTTATAAGAGTACAAACCATTCCCCAATTGATAAATATTCAAATTGACAATTTTCAGACAGAAAAATTAAAGCAATTTCTAGTCATATGAAAAAATGCTCTAAATCACTTTGATTATATTAATGCAAATTAAGACAACTTTGGAGTACCACTTCACATCTCTCAGATTGGCTTAGATGACAGGAAAATATAATAATAAATGTTGGAGGGGATGTGGAAAAACTTGGAAACTAATGCATTATTGGTGGAGTTGTGAACTGATCTAACCATTTTGGAAAGCAATTTGGAACTATATCCAAAGGGCTATCAAATTGTGCATAAGCTTTGATCTAGTAGTTTCACTACAAGGTTTGTAACTCAAAGAGATCATAAAAGAAGAAAAAGGACCAACACGTGCAGAGATGTTTGTAACATCCTTTTTTGTAATGGCAAGGAACTGAAAATTGAGTGGATGCCCGTAAGGTGGAGAATAAGTGAATTAATGATGGATGAAAGTAATGGAAAATTATTGTTCTATAAGAAATGATGAGCAGACCGATTTCAGAAAAACCTGGAAAGGCTTACATGAACTGATGCTAAATGAAATGAGCAGAACCAAGAAGACATTTTACACAAAACAAGATTATGTAATATCAACTCTGACATATTTGGCTTTTTTCTACAATGATGATCCAAGAAAATTCCAACAGAATTAGGATGGAAAGTGCCATCTGCATCTGAAGAGAGAACTATGGAGACTGAATGTGGATTGATTTTTTCATCTTTGCATTGTTGTTAGTTTGCTTGTTTTGTTCTTTCTCATCATTTTTTTCCTTTTGATCTAATTTTTCTTGTACATCATGACAAATAGGGAAATATGTTTATAAGCATTGTGTTTACCCTATATTGAATTACTTGCTTGGGGGGGGGGGGGAGGAGAAGAGGGAGAAAAGGAGAAAAAAATAGAATATAAGCTTGGCAAAGGTGAATGTTGGAAACTTATCTTTGCAAGTATTTGGAAAAATAAAACAGCATTAAAATGAACTTAAATTTTAAAAAGGCAAAAAAAAAAAAAAAGTCCAAGGGGAAGATAGAATCAATATGGTGGAAATCTCCCCTAAGCCCCTCCAAGCCTCTTTAAATAATGCCATAAAACAATTTCTGGAGCTACAAAATCTATAAAAAGAAGGACAAAATAATTTTCCGATCAAATGCAAATAAGAAAGTCTGTGACACCAGGATAAATTTATAGCACAGTTTAGCCCAGACCCAGACCCCAGCAAACAAGAAGGAACCATTAAATCAGCAACAGCAGTGCATTCCAATGGAGCTCTCAGCTCACAGATAGCAAGGGGATTGAACAGAAAAAGAGTAAGGGGTTTCTTTGCTAGCACTGGGGGGGGGGGGTGCAGAATGCTGTTATTTTCCTCATATTCAGAACTGTTCACATTCTTAAGTGGCAATCCCTTGGCAGAGAGGAGGATCAGAACTTGCAACTGCAGTGGAGCATGGATTCACAATTTGGGGCAGGAAAGAGTGTTTTTGGCTACCCACAGCTCAGAGCATAGGCAAGAAGGGTAGTAAATCTTTATATTTTTATATCATGATGCCTTAAAAGAACTAAAAATCTACATGTTTCTAGAAGCATCCCGGAACCCCAGCTGCACAAAATCCTTATTGTTGGGACAGCGTGCCTCTCATCCTGGAAACAGGAAACTATTTTAAACAAAACTTAAAAGTCAAGAAATAGACTGAAAAAGTAAGCAAACAACAGAAAATGATTTTGAGCAAAGAAAGTTAATATGGTGACAAGGGAGATAAAAGACACACACAAGAAAATAACAAAGTCAAAACTCTAACATCTACATCTTCCAAGAAAAATATGAATTGGTCCCAGGCTATGGAAGACCTCAAAAAGGATTATGAAAATCAAGTAATGAAGGTATAAGGAAAAAATGGGAAGAGAATTGAGTGATGCAAGAAAACTATCAAAAAAGAGTCAACAGTTTGGTAAAGGAGATACACCCACACACACACACAATACTGAAGAAAATATCACTTAAAAATAAAATAGGCCACATAGTAAGACATACAAAACAATAACAACAACAACAACAAAACATTGAAGAGTCAAATGCCTTGAAAAGCAGAATTGGTCAAATGGGAAAAGGAGGCAAAAAATCTCTCTGAAGAACATATTATTTAAAAATTAGAATTTTGAAAATGGAAGCTAATGAATTTATAACAAACAGAGAAATAATAAAACAAAATTAAAAGAATGAAAAAATAGAAGACAAACTGATTTAGCTTATTGGGAAAAAAAATAATCCTGGGAAATGAAAATAGGAGAAATCATTTAAAAATTACTGGATTACCTGAAAGACATAATCAAAAAAGAGGTAAGCCATCATCTTTCAAGAAATTATCTAGAAAAACTGCCCTCACATTTTAGAACTAGAAGGTAAAATAGAAATTGAAAGAATCCATTGATTCCATTCTTAAAGACATCCCAAAATGAAAACTCTCAGAATATTGTAGCCAATTTCTAGAGCTCCCAGGTCAAGGAGGGAATATTTTAAGTAGCCAAAAATAAATAATTGAAATATTATAGAAGCAGTCCAGATAACATAATCTGGCAGTTTCTATATTAAAGGATTAGAGAGCTTGGAAAATGATTTTTAAAGGTATGATATTTTTGAGAGCAAAAAGCTGGGATTGCAACCACAAATCACCTACCCATAAAAACTGAGTAAAAACCTTTGCAGGGGCAGAGAGGAGAGGGAAGGAGAATAGACATTCAATGAAATAAAGGACTTTCAAGCTGATAAAAAAGACCGGAGCTGAATAGAAAATTTGACCTTCAAATACAAGATGCGAAGAAGCATAAAAAATAAACAAGAAAGAGAAACCATAAGGGATTCAATAAGGTTAAATTATTCATATTCCCTACATGGGAAAATTTATAACTCCTAAAAACTTTCTCATATTTAGAGCAGTTTGAAGAGCATATATAGAAAGCAGAGGTGTGACTTGAATGTGACAGTATGATTATCTTTTAAAAAATAAATTAAATTAAAGCATGATAAAGAAGAATGTATTGGGAGAAGTAGAATGTATCTCACATAAAAGAAGCCTGAAAGAGACATTACAGCAAAGGGGGAAATGGAGGAAATAGTGAGGGAAACATACGAACTTTACTCTCATTATAACTGACTCAAAGAAGAAATGATATGCACACTCAATGAGTAGAAAAAAAATCTATTTTGCCCTACAGGAAAGTAGGAAGGGAATAGGATAAAAGAAGCAGGGAAAGGAGAGCAGTTTTGGGGAGGTAAAAATCAGATGCAAAACATTTTTTAAGAATGGAAAGGGTAAAATGAAAGAGAAAAAATAAAATAAAATAAATGGGGGAATAGGATGGATGGACTACATAGTTGGTAATCATAACTGTTAAAAATTTATCCTGAGTTTCTCTGATAAAGACGTCATTTACCAAATATATAAAAAGGGTCAATTTTTTGATAAATGCCAAATGATACGAGCAGACAGTTTTCAGAGAAAATAATCAAAGCTATCTATAGTCACATAAAAATATTCTAAATCACTATTGATGAAGGAAATGAAAATTAAATGACCAACCTATTATCTCACACCTATCAGATTGGCTAATATGACAGAAAAAACAAATTACAAATCTTGGAGGAGATATGGAAAAATTAAATACCAATGTACAACTTGGTAAAGACGATTAGGTCTATATCCCAAAGAGATAAAAGAACAAAAATGGAAAGGACCTATGTGTACAAAAATATTTATAGCAACTCTTTTAGTGACAGCAAAGGATTAAAACATTCCATTAATTGGAGAAAGGCTGAAGAAGTTGTTGTACATAATTATGATGGAATACTTTAAGAAATGATGAGCAGAATGATCTCAGGGAAAAACAACAACAATAAAAATGTGGGAAGAATTATATGAACTGATACATAGTGAAACGATGAGAATAAGAATATTGTACGACAGTAACAGCAATATTATAAGATGATTTACCAAGAATAACTTAGCTATTCTCAACAATACAGCGATCAAAGTCAATTCTGTAGAACTTAAAAATCAAAGGTGCTGTTAAAGCCTGAATACAGACCAGTTAATTTTTCTTTACTTCTTTAAGTTTTTTGTTTCTTTCTTTTTTCTTTACTTTCTTTCATGACTATACATGTGTCAAATTGCTTGCTTTCTCAATAGGAAGGAATAGTGGGGGAGAGAAGAGAATTTAGAGACCAAAATTTGAAAAAAACCTCTAAAATTGCTTTAATGAGTAATTGGAAAAATAAAATGTTAAATAAGATGATAAAATATTTAAAAATAATGTCCAAGACATTTGTGTATATAATTAATTTTAAAAATTTCTAAAACATCTATGTTAATAATAGCACACTTTTATTTTTTTTTAATTTTTATTTATTTTATTTCTAATATGTGGGATAAAATAAGCATTTCCATAACATAATATAATGAAAAATGATTATGTAGTAAACTGAAAATCTTTTATGTACAATGTTATTATATCTATATGTAAATATACATGTGTGTGAAATATTGTTTTGTAAATTTAATTTCTTTTCTTCCCTCCATCCCAAAGGTGGGATGGCTAACAGATTCAGATATGGCTATAGATAAATATAAATATACATGTATGTGTATTTGTGTATATATATCTGTATCCATATATAAATACACACACACACACACACACACACACACATATAAACAAATATATGTAGTCTATATACATTCCATTCTATGTATGGTTCTATTTATCAGTTTTCCCCATCCCCAGATACAGATAGTGCATATTGTAAAGTGCTTTAAGGTTTACAATAAACTTTTCTAATGACAGACCCAGTGAATATGAGTGTAATTATTATTATGCCCATTTTATAAATGAGGAAAATTAAGAGTCGGAGAAGGTACGTGATTTGCTCATAGTCTGAAATGTCAGAACCTAGATTTATACCCATAACTTCTAATTCAAATCTCATATTCTTTCTAACTTTCTACTCTACTCTTCGCCATATACCATACTGACCTTTGCATACACAGTATGTGAAAGACTTGGAGCTTGCTATAGAATAATTATAGTTCCTTTTCTTCCCTTTTCCCTGTATTCCTTTAGGGTATTCTACCCTTTGTGAATTCTTTGACCTTTTAAAAAGTCTATTAGGATTCATATGATCTTTTAAATCAAATGACAGCTTGATAAATATTATAAAATCAGGTGTAGGATATTTGTATTGAGGGGAGAGGGAGGAAATGGGGTAAAGGATAGAAGGCATAATTCTGTGGTTCCCTTTTGAGTTTTAATAATAGCATATCATCAAAGTTGTTTAACTGAAAACTCTAAATTTCTTATAGAAACTCTGAAATAAAAAAGACCAATCATAGTATATCAATCATAATTAAAATCCTTTGAATGCTCAGCAATACTAACAATGAAAGTACTGGGAGGTAATGGGAAAGGGGGCATAAGATTTGCTGGTCTCCAATTCCAAAACTATCCCCTTTCATATGGATGCAACTGTTATCACCCAATGTCTTGTCCTTTCTTGTCTTTACCTTTTCATTATCACTGGAACAAGGACATCAGGGTAAACTAGATGTCATATCAGGGTGAGTGGAGTGATTATAAGGTAAGTAGGGCATCTGGAAGGAGCAAAAATCTGTAGCTGCACATCTTGTTGTGCCAAAGTTCCCTTTTAATATCATGACCCAGTTTCTCCAATTGTCCTATTTAGTTATTTTGCCTCGGGTTATAATCTTTCCCTTTTAACGTTTGATGAGATAAAGGTCTACCTCAGTTGCTCTGCCCCAAAATCCCAGGCTATAATCATTCCCTTTTAAATGGTTGATGAGATGAAGGTTTTATATCTTTAGGCTATAATCTTTCTTTCTTAATATTTGACAGGATAAAGCTCTATCCATTTTAGATGTCATTAAAATATCAGTAGCCTCCCTCCATTGTGTCATCCTAGGTGCCTCCCCCCATTAGGTTATCCCCACCTAGGTACCTCTCCCATTATGTCATTGTTCTTGTTATCCTATAAAAAAGCTTGCTGTCCCAATACTCGGGTCTGGACTCTTTGAGATAATAGTCTCTTCCAGCCCTGGGACCAACCATGGATCCATTGGTCCCAGTATTTCTCTCCATTTAAAAACTATTGAATTGGTCTCTAATCTCTGTCTTGCTCAGTTTCTTTGGCATTACAATCTGAATATTTATTCAATTTCCAAATGGATTTTGTAATTCCTGTTTAATTATTGTTCTTTAATTTGGGCTGGATCCCTCTCCAAAGATATTGGACTGGCCCAAGAAAAAACAAGGAGATCCCAATTTTGAGTTCAGGGACAGTTTTCATTCATGCAGGTTGTTGTAGGAGCATGTTGTATATACTTCACTCTAAGTATGTAATTTTTATGTTTTCTAGTCCTAATAAATGGAGGCCTTGATTTTTTAATATGTGTATGCATGTGTGTGTGTGTGTATGTGTATGACATATTGATATACATATATTTTTGTATATTCATACATACATATTTAAGATTCACAAACTTTTACTCTTAATCCCCTCATAAAAATCAGGCTTGGTTCACTGACCAAAATAGTGAGTGATGTCTAACCTGTTGGCAGGAGTCAATGTTTTCTCATTGTAGGATATATTAAATATATTTGCCTCCTTCTTCCGCTAAAGAACCTATGGATAAGATTAGCCATGAAAGTATTCTTTTCAAAATACAAAATGATTTTTTTTTATTATTTCCCACTCTAAAAAGACCCACTTATAGCAAGTTATAAATATATAATAGATTAAATATAAAGTGAATGATTATCATAGAAAAAAATTTAAAAAAAAAAGCCTTTCTAGAATAGACTGAACTTTATCAAAAGAATCATCTAGAACTTGGGCTTTTGTGATACGATTTCTCTCCATAAGAATTTATTTCTACTTTGCCTTATTCTTCCTTGTACATAGTTGCAGAGGTTGAAATGATGGTACTTTGAAAGAGGAACCATATTATATTCCAGTTTGTAAAATATGAGCAGGAGAATATTAAATATATTCCAATGTGTGCTCTGTACTTTAGAAAAGTAGATTTCAAATAAAAGATAATATCATTCCATGACAAAATGCACTAAAATTAAATTAGCTCAAGAGAGATCATACATTTAGAAGTGGAAAGAATCTGGGAAGTCATTTAGTTTACCCCCTCCCAATTTCCTAGAAAAGGAAACTGAACCAAAAGACATAAAATAATTTGGTCAAGATAATACTGGTCAGAAAGAACAGGAATAAGATTTAAATCCAGATCCTCTAATTTCAGAAGCAGTACTGTTTCTAGTGTATCATTTTTGTAGGCTATTCAGAAAGGAGTTATAGCAATGTAGTAATAAATAGATCTGACTGAAAAACAAGAAAGAGCTGGTTAAAGAACTTCTAAGTATCTTCATGTGGTTCTCATTCAGAAGATTATCTCAGGAAATCTTTGTTCCATATGGCAGGTGATATAAATAGTGTCTATCTATATCTACTATCTATATCACACTACTAATAGTCTCATAGCCAAAGTTGGTATTACTCTGGTCAATTTATTTAATTGGTATACTTTGTGTTTATGTCATCTTAATTTCTCCTAATTTGCCAACTTTTCCTTCCTCTCAGAAGGCCATTCCTAATGATAAAACTTGTTTCTCCAAAACAAAAACAAAAACAAAAAGAAGAGAAAAAAAAATCAGCAATATTTACATTGCAAAACCTGTGGAGTCACTTCCAAGCTTTTCTATATAATTTTTCAACATTCATTTAAAAATTATATTGCCTCAGTTGCTCTTTCTACATTTCCTTCATGATCATTGAGTTTCATTGGTTCCTATTTGGAACAAATTTAAAATCCCAGCTTTGGTCTTTAAATCTCTTGATGGACTGGCCTTTTCTTGTCCTTTCAGACATCTAATACCTTATACTCCTTAATATACATGCCCGAAATCCAGCTAGCCTGAATTACTTGTTCCTCATACAGACCACTCCATTTGCTATCTCTGAAACTTTGTACAGGCCATCCTTCATGATTGCAATGCATTTTCCTGACTTCTAACTCTTATTTTCACTGGCTTCCTTTAAAATACAACTGGAAGCCCATCTTTTGCATAAGACTTTTCCTGGTACCTCAAATTAAGTATGTCTTCCTCTTTCATATTACCTTTATACCCTTTATAGCTAATTTGTACATATATAGATTTTTACATATTCTCTCCTCATTTAGAATGTATGTATCTTGGGAGCAGAGATTGTGAGGCCAGCTTGTTTGCCTTTCTTTTCATTCCTATATCTTAATACAAGGCCTACAACATAGTAAGCACTGAATAAATATATCTGTAAAATAACTGACTAACTTTATATTTTCTTTGTTTGTTTAGTCATTTTATAAATAGTTTCCCAGATTTACTTTATTTCATTTGTCAGGTCATATACATTTCCCCCGGTATCTCTGTATATTCCATATAGTGCAATAATAGCCTATTGTACTCATGCACCACAATTTATTTGGCCATTCCCCAATCAATGATCATGTACTTTGTTTGGAGTCCTTTGCTTTCACAAAAAGTGTTATTATAAATATTACAGTGATATGGAGCTTTTCTGTTTTCAATGATCTCCTAGCACTTCTAATTCCTTATTGAGGAATTTATAGGTTGAAAGGTATAGTTATTTTGGTCACTTTATTTTCTTAAAAACAATCAGCAATTCAAAATTAATGGCAGCTGCTACTATTGGGGTGTGAGAAATGAGGGTGATTTACCCTAGCAGCAATGGGGGTCCCAGCCTTTGTGGCAGGTTTTTTGGGAAAGAATTTGCAGTCCGGAACTGCATGCAAAGTTTTTGGCAAAAAATGGGTTTATTACACTGAGAAACCACTTCCCAGAGGGGTAGTTCCAAAGGAATTTAGCAAAGGTAGGTTTTGGCAAAGATGGGTTTACACTGAGAACAACTTCCTCAGTGCGCCAAATCCTGAAAGGAGTTTTAGCAAAGTTTTGGGGTATGGCTTTTGATTATATTGGGTTTCTGTATGATCATATTTATACCTCATCCCCTCTCTAGTCTTATATGACTTGTAAAGACTTTGTATTTGTGCCCTCAAATTTCCAATAACAAGAAATAGTCAAAGATTCTAGAGTATACAAGAAAAATAAAAAGTCTTAGAAATAATTGGTTAAGATGTGGATATGGGATGCATTGCTTCCATCGGTTCAAAAATTTTCAATTCCTGAAAAATTATTTGACACGAACTTGAACATCATACACAATACACACATACCTCTCAATGTAATATAACATATTTTTAGTATTAATGTTAATAATTGTTTTACCTCAAACTCTCTCATTTGATTTTTAAAGGCTTTTAATTCTTCTAAGTGAAGAATTAACTGAGTGAAGACAGTCTCATGGGAAAATAGGCTTAATTGGTGTGTGGTTCAGACACCATTTAATAAAAAAGCTGGAGAAATCTCTAGAAGCAAAGCAAAGTTTATTATACATTCTCGGGAGAATCGGGCGTCCCATCCATCGAGCAGACAATTGAAGGGAGGAAGCACCTTAGGGGACAGGGTCAATACTTTTAATCCCTAATGCAAATACCCCCTCCCACCACTGATCCTCATCCTTATTGGCTGAGGATCTTACATTCTAAACATGGGAACTACCCAAAAAATTGAACTTGACCAATAAGTACATAGTTGCCCATATTTGACCAAAACAGAAAGACACTGATATCATAGGAGGATAGCAGGGAGGGGACTTAAGTATGCCCTTGACTTAATGCTTAAAGACTCAAACTCTGAAATAGATGAAGCCTTACTTGATTTTCATAACTGTCTTGAAAGATCTCACCTCATCTCGTTCATTGGGATTTAAGACTTTATAATAGCAACTAGAGCTATAACTAAAAGTTGCAGGTGATTGTCCCCTTCTGTTTTCTTACCACTTCTTAATTAGCATTTAAGAACTTCCTTTAAAGGTGATGATGGCTTTGAATTATATCTGTTTGTATATAATATTGACTTGTATTCTTTTTCAGGGCTTAGATTTTGGGGTTAGATTTCCAAGATTAGAATGTAAGACTGGACTCCCCCAAACAATGGGAGAAAAGGCCAACCTGGGGGGTAGGAACTTGGAGGTAGGGGGATGGCTGTTGTTTCCTTTTAATCTCCTGACCCAGTTTCCCCATTGTCCTATTTAGTTACTCTGCCTCAGGTTATAACCTTTCCCTCTTAATGTTTGATGAGATAAAGGTCTACCTCAGTTGCTCTACTCCCAAACCCCAGGCTATAATCATTCTCTCTTAAATGTTTGATGAGATAAAGGTTTTATATCTTTGGACTATAATCATTCCTTCTTTAATATTTGACAGGATAAAGGTCTATCCATTTTAGACATCATTAGAATATCAGTAACCTCTCCAGTACCTCCCTCCATTATGTCATCCTAGGTGCCTCCCCCCATTAGGTTCTCCCCATCCAGGTACCTCCCCCATTATGTCATTGTTCTTGTTATCCTATAAAAATCTTGCTGTCCAGATACTCAGGGCTGGATTCTTTGAGATGACAGTCTCATTCAGCCCTGGGACCAACCATGGATCCATTTGGTCTCCATATACCTCTCCATTTAATAAACAATTAAATTGTTCTCTAATCTCTGTCTTGCTTAGTCTTTCCGGCATTACATGGCTTCTGTGTTCAAGAACATATTTAATCTTGTTTCCCAGTTTATGTTTTGCACTTCTTTACTGACAAACATCTTGTCAGATGGACGATGCTCTTTCTGGCTGGATTGTAATAACCCCCTTTTTGCTTTTTCTTACTCTGAGAGTCTCTGATTGTTTTTATGGACAATATTGTCCCACAATCTCTATAAATTCTTTCTGGGCAGGTAGTTTTTGGGGTAGAAAAGGCATTTTTTAATTCAATCTCCTCTTCTGAAGATAAACTCCAATCTTTCTTATTCCCACAGTACATTTGTACATTTCTATGGTTCTGTCCTTTTTTCTTTCCCTGTTCATTTTTTTTTTTTTTTTTTTTTAAAGAAAACCATTAGTTTAAGCACCTCTAATCCTGCGGTAGGGGAGGGGGCCTGAAACTTCACTTTCTCTGACCAAAAGCTCCAATGTCCTGCAAGTGCCCACAGCCAGCACCACCCCTGCCCATTGCTTCTGCATTGTCAGGGTGTACTGTCTTTTTGACCTGGGCTGCCTCTCTGCAGCTCAGATGGGCCTGGTTCCTAATCAGCAGACATTCCCTTAATCTTCCCAGACTCAGACCTCTAACTTCCCAAGCAATCTGGGAGGTGAAATTTCCTACTGTTGTGGCTGAGACTGTCTTTGAACCCAGTTATCCCCAGGGCTCCATACTAGCTGTTTTTGTGGAGGTTGCCTGAAGGTGTTTACAATTCCTGCAGGTTAAATATAACCTTGAAGTTTTTCTTCAGGTCTTCTCAGGTTGTCCTAGGAAGACCCAGACATTCAGTCCCAAGTCCTATTTGTTTTCCACCAGTTTATGTTCTCCCTGAGGAGCAATTTTGTTTTGTTTTTGAGGGAAATCTTGAGAGCTTGAATTTTGTGACTTATTCTGACTTCTTCCCAGAATCCTCTCTATCACCAGCTTTTGAAAGTAAAGATTGCTCATAACATCAGTCATAGTTTGGGAGTTTTTCTAAATTGTTTTTCACTATATTATTTTAGTGATGATGTAAATGGTTCTTTTTACTATTACATACTTTGTATCAATTTATATAACTCTACCCAGTTTTCTCTAAATTTTTCATATCTGTCATTTTATGGAGCATATTTAATAATATTTAATTACATTCATAAGCCACCATTTGCTCAGCTATTAACCGATAGATATTTAATGAGCTCTGCTTATTTTATATTTCATAATGTGAGAGCCTATTACTTTCCTTTTGCTTTCACTATTTCAATTATGAAAAAAAGAAAGAAAAGGAGAAGGAAAAATAAAAGAAAATCACTTTGAGAGTTATGTAGAAAATGGATTGGAGAAGTAAATAGCTATCAGTTAGTGAAACCAATTAGGAAGGTTGTTGCAATAATCTAGGGAAGTGATGAAGAATTGAGATCGAGTCATGGCCATATGAATGGATAAAGTGAGATGCTATGGAAGAAAAAATAAAATTATTTAGCATCTGATTTGCTATGAAAAGTGATTTGCAGGGTACAAATCTGAGATAATAGAAAGGCATTGTTGCCCCTAAAATAGAGGAGTTTATAAGAGCAGTAAGTTTTTTGGGGAAAGATAATGAATTCTTAATTGCCCATGCTGAATTTGCGATGTATACAGGCCACCTAGTGTATTATATCTAATAGGCCCTTAGAGATGTGGAGCTGAAACTCAGCAGAACAAAACATAAAGATCCAAGAGACATCTTCACAGAGATCGATCCATTGATAAAAATTAAATTCTTATCATGTACCCATGATTATGCTATGTGCCAAGTATACAAGTATAAATAATGAAACAACTTATACTCACAAGTAATTTAGATTACAAGGGAGAAGACAGCAAATATAAATAAAAATATATAAAGCATAACTATAAAGTGAATGAAAAGAACTTTATACTGTGGACAAATAATGAGTTGGGAGGGAAGACACTAACAGTTGGGGGTTGTAATCATGAAAGGCTTCAAATGGAAGATGGTGCTTGACCTGAATATTAAGAGAAGAGAAGAACTCCATAAGCCATAGTATTTCTCTCTAAATTGAAAAGAGCTGAGGATTGATGTCTCCTGACTTAAAGCTTGAAGCAAGGGGTTGATTCTTTAAACCATTAATTCATTCATAATTCTGGGCCCTAGGTAGTGACTTAGCCGAATTCTTTGTTATTAAGGATTTTTTTTTTTAATTGGTGGTAGGAGATGATTATACTACTGGTGTTGGATACAACTTCAGGTTGATGGAATCTAATTCATTTGTTGCTATTTCTCATTGCTCCTGAAGTAGTTATTGAAGTTTGTGATTTCAACCTTTGGGTTCCTTTTCTGACCTCAAAATAATGAGAATAGCACAATTTTTGAAGTATTTCTTAACATCATCATTCAATGACTATATATCTAAATTTTATGCATGGCATATCATATGCATAAGAAAATTTTTCTTAGGTAGCAAAAATTCATAACTAGTATGAGGCACAAATAGTATCAATGAGTGTACAATTATGCATTAAACAAGTCATCAAGTCAAGTAATATTTATTAAGTGCCTCCTATATGCAGACCCTATGCTAAATACATGGAAATACAAAAAAAATGAAAAGGAAAAAAGCTCCTAATAGTTTTTAATCAAATCACACAGTTCACAATTTAATGAAAAATTATTGATATAAGAACAAAAAAGAGAAAACCAAGAGCACACTTTAATTAATAGAAATAATTGATTAATGTATCATCATATTTCATGCAATTAAATACAGAAAATGCATCATACACATAAGCATTAATGATACCTTGTGGTAATAAGTACATCTTACACTTCCTATGACATCATAAATTAGTTTTATTCATTTTCTGATAATTCTAGGTCTTTTCTGAATTATTAAATTATCTACACTTATACTGGTAGAGGCAGAAGATATCCCATTTATATTAGGGTCTCCAGATCATTGTCACAGGTATCATGAAAGAATTTGAAAACTCAGTTTATCTCCAGGTTAAGGAGCCAATATTTATTACTCTGCTTGATATTAGACTAAAGTTCCAAGGGAATTTTAAGAAACCAAAAGCAAAACAATAATTTTCTAGAAAAGAGAAACAAAGATCAGGTTCAAGTTACTGATATGATAATTTTAAGGATTAGAGGTACAATTGAGGAGTGCTAGGGGTGGGATCATACACATTACTGAGTTTTGTGGCTTCTCAAAAAGTGCTGAAGAAAGGTGTAGTAGCTCTCATGATAGAGTTCAATGGCTTATTGACCAACAGACTGCTGTCAGACTGCCAGCACTGTTTTGGACATTTCCAAGGCCAGATAGCCCTAGGATTTCTCAGAAATTGCTACATTTTCATACCTCATCACACTTAAACTGACCAATGGCACAAGTTGCTCATCACTGCCCTTACCCCTTTAGTCCTCAATTCCCAAACCTGGACTATCAGCATCTGAAATCAGTAAGATTATTCTCTATATGCTGAATTTTCATATAAATATGTGGTGGGAAAAGAATTGCTTCCTGGTTTGGGTTTTACACCTCCAATGGGGTTCAGGTTTCTCTAAATTCAAAACAATGCTTTTGCTTTACAATATGCTGTCATTTCCAATAGAAACCCCATCTTTCATGCTATTATCCATTACACAAAGTTTCTCTAGAGCTTTGGATTGGTGTCCTCACCATAATGTTGGCTAAGTTGACTGCTGATCACTTTTTTCCTCTCTTATTTATCAAAGTCTAACTTAAAAAAAGAGAAGCTGGTTGTGATGTATTACATTTTTAGGACTACATTACTTTCTCGGGGTATTTTATAAACAGGCAAATTGTCTAGTCTAGAACATTTGATAATAATTGGTATTTTATCAAGCTGCTGCCCTGTGTCTTTGCTCACTAAATATCAAGATAGCTCAGAAAAACTATCATTGGAATGAAATACTTGACAACAAACCTGAATCCTTCTTATCTTTTCTCCTCCAAGCAATCTACATTGGAGCTATACCAATTTGCTAATCCTCACAATTAGGTACTTGGGTGATGCAGAATTGGACCTAGATGCAGAAAGACCTGAGTTCAAATGTAACCTGGGTTAATTTACTATCTGTGTGATCCTGGGCAAGCCACTTGACTTCTATTCCAACATAAAATAGAGATGATAATAGCATCTATCTCATAGAGCTTTGCAAGGATCAAATGAATTATTTGTAAACAACTTAGCACAGTGCATATTAAATTCTTTTTTTTTTAATTAAAGCTTTTTTCTTTTCAAAACATATGCATGGATAAATTTTCAACACTGACCCTCTCAAAACAACGTGTTCCAAACTCCCCTCTTTCCCGCCATTCTCTCATCCCCTCCCTTAGATGGCAAGTAATCCAATATAGGTTAAAATGTTTTTTTTTTAAAAATGATTGTTAAATCCAATATATGCATACATATTTATACAATTATCATATTGCACAAGAAAAATCAGAACAAAAAGAAAAAAATAAGAAAGAAAACAAAATACAAGCAAACAACAACAAAAAGAGTGAAAATGTTATATTGTGAGTCACACTCAGTTCCCACAGTCCTCTTTCTGGGTGTAAATGGTTCACAAGACCATTAGAACTGGCCTGAATCATTTCATTGTTGAAAAGAGCCACGTCCATCAGAATTGATCATTAGATAATTATATTGTTGCTATGTATGGTGATCTCCTGGTTCTGTTCATTTCACTTAGCATCAGTTAATGTAGGTCTCTCCAGGCCTCTCTGAAATTATCCTGTTGGTCATTTCTTACAGAATAATAATATTTCATAACATTCATATACCATAATTTATTCAGCTATTCTCCAAGTAATGAGCATCTACTCAGTTTCCAGTTTCTTGCCACTACAAAAAGGGCTGCCACAAACATTTCTGCACATGAGGGTCCCTTTTCCTCTTTTGTGATCTCTTTGGGATATAGGCCCAGTAGTAACACTGCTGGATCAAAGAATATGAACAGTTTTATACCTATTTGGGTAGAGTTCCAAATTACTCTCCAGAATGGTTGGATCAGTTCACAACTCTACTAACAATGTGTTAGTGTCCTAGTTTTTCCACATCTCCTCCAACATTCATCATTATCTTTTTCTGTTATTTTAGCCAATCTGAGAGGTGTGTAGTGGAACCTCATAATTGTCTTAGTTTTCATTTCTCTAATCAATAGTGACTTAGAGTACCTTTTCATATTTAGAGTACCATTTCATAGAAATGGTTTCAGTTTCTTCATCTAAAAATTATCTGTTCATATCCTTTGACAATTTGTCAATTGGAGAATAACTTGAATTCTTATAAATTTGACCCTACCTGTTTAAGTATCAGTACCATGTGTGTATCATGAAAGGAATTTGATAGGATTTCTTCTTTCCCTATATTTCTAAATAGTTTGCATAGAATTGGATTTAATCAATCTTTAAATGTTTGGTGGAATTCACATGTAAATCCATTTAGTCCTGAAGATTTTTTTTAAGTGGTTGATTAATGGTTTGTTCAATTTCTTTTTCTAATATGGGACAATTTAAATAATTTATTTCCTCTTTACTTAATCAGGGCAATCTATATTTTTGTAAGTATTCCTCTATTTCACTGAGATTATCAGATTTATTGACATATAATTGGGCAAAATAACTCCTAATTTTTGCTCTAATTTCCTCTTCATTGGTGGAAAGTTCTCGCTTTTCATTTTTGATACTAACAATTTGATTTTTTTCTTTCCTTTTTCTAATCAAGTTAACTAAAAGTTTATTTTAAAACCAACTCTTACTTTTGTTTATTAATTCAATAGTTTTCTTGCTTTCAATTTTATTAATTTCCCCTTTTGTTTTCAGAATTTCAAATTTGTTATTAAATTGGGGTTTTTAATTTTTTTCTTTTTCTAGCTTTTTTAGTTGCAAGCCCAATTCATTGATCTTCTCTTTCTCTATTTTATGGAAGTAAGCATCTATACAATTTCCTTTCATAAGTGCTTTGGCTTCATCCCACAAATTTTGGTTATGTTGTCTCATTATTGTCATTCTCTTGGATGAAATTATTGATTGTGTATATGATTTGTTTTTCACCCACTCCTTCTTTAGAATTAGATTGCTTGGTTTCCAATTAATTTTTAGTCTATTTTCCCCTGGCCTCTTAATGCATGTAATTTTTATTGCATCATGATCTATAAAATATATATTTACTCTTTCTACATTTCTACATTTGATTTTGAGGTTTTCATATACTAATACATGGTCAATTTTTTTTAAAGGTTCCATGTACTATAAAGAACATGCATATTCTTTTCCATTTCCATTCAATTTTCTCCGAAGGTCTTTCATATCTAACTTTTCTAGAATTCTGTTTTCCTTCTTTTTTATTTATTTTGTGGTTCAATTTATTTAGATCTGAGAGAGCAAAGATGAGATCCCCCACTAATATAGTTTTGCTATCTATTTCTTTTTGCAGCTCTCTTAACTTCTCCTCTAGGAATTTGGATGCTATACTAGTTGGTGCATATATGTTTAGTATTGATATTACTTCATTATTTTTGGTACCTTTAAGCAGGATATAGTTTCCTTCCTTATCTCTTTTAATTAGATATATTTTTGCTTTTGTTTGATCTGAGATCAGGATGGCTATCCTTGCTTTTTTTACTTCAGCTGAAGCTTAATAAATTTTATTATAGCTTTTTAATGTATCATTCTGCTTTAAATGTGTTTCTTGTCAATAACAAATAATAAGACTGTGGCTTTTAATCCAGTCTGCTATCTGCATCCATTTTATGGGAGAGTTCATTACATTCACATTCACAATTAAAATTACTAGCTCTGTAATAGCCATATTTTTTCCTGCAGTTATACTTTTCTCTTTCCATTCCCCCTTTCCCTCCACCCTAGTATTTTGCTTCTGACCCCCATTCCCTCAAACATCCATCCTCTTTTATAGTCCCTCCCCCTTTCTTATACTTTTCTCCTTCTACTTTTGTTCTGCCTTCTGTTAACCTCTCCCTTTCCTTTCCTATTTCTCCTCCTACTTTCTTAGAGGCTAAGACTAATTTCTCTATGAAGTTATATGTGTCTAATATTCTCTTTTTGAGCTAAATCTTTTATGAGTAAGATTCACACAATGCTTATCCCCCTTGTTCTTTCCCTCAAGTGTAATAGGTCTTTTTTGCCTCATCATGAGATGTAATTTACCTCATTTTAACTCTATTTTCTTCTTCCAGTAGAACCACCTTTCCTCCTATCATTTCTATATTATATCTGTACTCTCTAATTATAACAGAGATACAGATTTTGAGAATTAAACATTTCATCTTCCTATATAGGGATATAAGATTTTAATTTTTAAAAGAAAGCTATTTTTTTCTTTCCTTTTTTTCCTTTTTATGCTTCTTTTGAGTTCTATATTTGAAGGTCAAATTTTCTGTTCAGCTCTGGTCTTTTCCATAGAAATAAAGGAAATTCAATTTTTGTAATTGAATGTCCATCTTTTTCCCTAAAAGATATTTCTCAATTTTGCTGGATAGTTGATTCTAGACTGCAGTCAATGTTCCTTTGCCTTTCAGAATATCAGATTCTTTGCCCTTTGATCTTTTAAAGTGGAAGCTGCTAGGTCTTGGGTAATTCTGATTGTGGCTCCTCAGTATTTAAATTGTTTCCTTCTGACTGTAATATTTTCTCCTTGATTTGATAATTCTGAAATTTAGCTACAATGCTCCTTGGAGTTTTCATTTTGGGGTCACTTTCAGGAGATGATCAGTAAATTCATTCAATGTATCTTTTACCCTCTACTTCTAGCACCTCAGGGCAGTTTTCCTTCATGATTTCCTGAAAGATGGTATCTAGGTTTTTTTTTTTTTTTTCATCATGGCTTTCAGAAAGTCCAATAATCCTTAGACTGTCTCTCCTAGATCTATTTTCCAGGTCATTTGTTTTTCCAAGGAAGTATTTTATATTTTCTTCTATTTTTTTATTTTTATTTTTTTGGTTTTGTTTGATTGATTCTTGAAGTTTCATTGAATCATTTACTTCCATTTGTTCAATTCAAAATTTTAGTGAATTATTTTCTTCAGTTAGCTTTTTTTTTTTTTTAATAAATCTCCTTTTACTTTGACCAATTCAACTTTTAAATGAAGTATTTTGTTCATTGCATTTTTTTCATTTCATAAGTTCTGTTTTTCAATAAATTGGTTTCTTTTTCATATCTATTTTCTAAGGAGTTACATTTTTTTTATTTCATCAAATCAATTTTTTAAGGAGTTTTCTTCATATAATTTTTTTTTCTTTTCCAAACTCTCTTGCAAGGTTCCCATTCCATTTCCCCACTTTTCTTCTAACTCTCTTTTAAGATCCTTTTTGAATTCTTCCAAGAGAGCCTTGTGAAATGGGGATTAACTCATATTACCCATTATGGTTTCATCTGGAGATGATTTGCCTTTAGGATCCTCAGGGCTTGAGATATGTTCTCTTTCTCAATAAATGCTATGATCAGAGTTCTTTTTGCTTTTTTGCTCTTTTTTTTTAAAAGATTGAGTTCTGCTCTTAGGGCAAAGGGGTGATAGCTTCTTTAGATTGTCTTGGGGCTGGTACTGCTGATTGACTCCTGGTGTTGGGTAGAAGTGGTCAGGTCCCACTTTTTTTCTGTGGTTCAGATGGTTACTATTTGTTTTTGTATTTGCTTTGGATGTCTCACAGATAATCTGGTGATCCACTGACTTGTAACTAGGGCAGAGAAGCCTAAGAGCCTTACAGTAGATTTGCTGATGCACAGAAACCACAACACCCTGAGTCCCTTTCCCAACTTCCTATGCTGTGTCTGCACTTGGCTGCCTCCCTCCTTGCCCAAATGAAACACACCTTTTCTGAAGTTCTTCCAAAGTACCTTCCAAAAATTTATTATACTTCAAATATTTGTGAGTTCTGTCACTCCAAAACCAGTTCAGAGGCTTGATCTGGTATTGATTTGAGGGACACTAGGAGGAGCTCAGATAAAGACACATCTATTCTCTGCCATCTTGGCCACCCCTCAGCATATTAAATTCTTAATAAATATTCATCACTTTCCTCTCATCCTTCCTATCATGAAACTTGATCTTCTAAGTCTTTGTACTGGTCTGTCACTCATTCAACAAACATTTACTAAGTGTCTATTGTATTCTCAGCATAGTGAAAACCACTAAAGATGCAAGGACAGAAAAAACAAAAATAGAAACTAGTCTCTACTCTTATCTAATAGTAAGAAAATGTGTAAACTATTTTACATATAGGTTATAATACATAGGCAATTTGGGGGTTTTCTCAAAGGGACCACTCTAGCAATAAGGGGGACCACAAAAGACTTCTTGCAGAAAACAGGACATTAACTGAGATCCAAATAAACCTGGGAAATCTAGGTGTGAATGATGAGAAGCTATAGAATTCCAGCTATATGGGATAGCAAGTGAAAATGCTGGGAGATGGGAGATAGAGTATTCTGTGTGAAAAAAATCAAGGAATCCAACATCACTCAATTGTAGAATATGTTGGCGGGGTACAATATGTATGCAACTTAGAAAAGGGATAAGTTTATAACTCTATAACTTTGGTTTTATAATGATGAATGTTGGAGGGGATGCGGGAAAACTGGGACACTGTTGCATTGTTGGTGGAGTTGTGAACGAATCCAACCATTCTGGAGAGCAATCTGGAATTATGCCCCAAAAGTTATCAAATTGTGCATACCCTTTGATCCAGCAGTGTTTCTATTGGGCTTATATCCCCAAGAAATGCTAAAGAAGGGAAAGGGACCTGTATGTGCCAAAATGTTTGTGGCAGCCCTGTTTGTAGTGGCTAGAAACTGGAAAATGAATGGATACCCATCAATTGGAGAATGGCTGGGTAAATTGTGGTATATGAATATTATGGAATATTATTGTTCTGTAGGAAATGACCAGCAGGATGAATATAGAGAGGACTGGCGAGACTTACATGAACTGATGCTAAGTGAAATGAGCAGAACCAGGAGATCATTATACACTTCGACAACGATATTGTATGAGGACATATTTTGATGGAAGTGGATTTCTTTGACAAAGAGACCTAACTGAGTTTCAATTGATAAATGACGGACAGAAGCAGCTACACCCAAAGAAAGAACACTGGGAAACGAATGTGAACTATCTGCATTTTTGTTTTTCTTCCCGGGTTATTTATACCTTCTGAATCTAATTCTCCCTGTGCAAGAAGAGAACTGTTCCGTTCTGTAAACATACATTATATCTAGGATATACTGCAACATATCTAACATATATAGGACTGCTTGCCATCTAGGGGAGGGGGTGGAGGGAAGGAGGAGAAAAATCGGAACAGGAACGAGTGCAAGGGATGATGTTGTAAAAAAATTACCCTGGCATGGATTCTGTCAATATAAAGTAATTATTAAATAAAAAAAAAAAATAATAACTTTGGTTTTAAAAATAAAATGGGAGATTTTATATTTGATCCTGGGAACGAATGAAATTTAATGAATAGGGCATTCCTTCTCCCAACCCTCCACCCACAGCCTCCTTGATTTCCTAGATTTCTTTAAGATTTAGCTTACATTTCACTTTCCTCAAGAGACATTTCCTTGTTCCTCTTTTCCCACACTCCAATTAGGGTCTTCTCTCTGCAATTGGAATCCAGTTATAATACATATTTATTTTATTTGTACATGGTTATTTATATGTATTCTTCACCATTGTGAACTTCTTTAAGGCAGGAGCCTAGTCTTGCTTTTATATGCATTCCTTCCTTTTCCCTTCAAAGAGTCCCACATATAATAAATGATTAATGTATTTGTTTATTGACTGATAGCCTGATTTGAGTTCTATATTTTCATTCATTTCTGAGAGGACTCTTCTGAGTTAGTCAGAAGACTTTCTCTCAATCATAAGAAGAGCAGAATCATTACATCCATTCCATCTTCAAAGACTCCAAAACACAAATCAATTGGTAAACCTGGTTCTTTCCTCAAACTAGCAAATGTTCAATAAAGCCAGTAGCATCATTTCTCTTAGAGTTGTATGCATAGACTAGAAATATCACACAGTGATTCCACTGAGATTTCTGCTCAGACCTCAGTGTTTTTGAATGTGATTAAAATGCTCAAAGTGTGGGACACCTTGGGGATGATGTTGTAGTTTTAGACTTCTTGATTCCTGCCACAGCCAATACATTGTTGAATAGTTTCCTCTGACCTTCTATCTTGGTCAGAATGGATTTTGGCAGGAAATCCATACACACAGAAAACTTTCTCCTTCAACACTTTAGAAAGTAAGGAAGCTTTTTGGCTCTTGTTTAAATATACATGAACATATTTGGTTGGTAACATTTCATGACCATATTATTTTCTGTCAATACCCTCCTAGAGAACAAAACAAAGAAGTGCATATGATTTTCAAGAACTTAGTACTTATGTTATCTCTCTCTCTCTCTCATACACACATACACCCCCCCCACACACACACACATTATCAAGAAATCAGGAAATGTTAGCATTTTCTTTGAACTTATCAATCACATGCGTTCTGTTTCTCAAAATTATCTACTACCATCTTGGAAGAACAAAAATAATTTCTTATTAAATCAAGGCCTCACTTTTTTATATATGCAATATTATCATTCAGTGTCTTTATGGTCACAGAGAATGTAGTAATATGACTTTAGTATCAATAAGTAGCATGAAGAGCACTGAGGTAGCACAGTGGATATAATTTTGGGCCTGGAATCAGAAAGACCTGAGTCTAAATTTGGCCTCAGACACTTCTTAACTCTGTGACCTTAAGTAGGAGACTTAACCCTGTTTGTCTCAGTTTCCTCATCTATAAAATTAACTAGGGAAAGAAATGACAAACCACTTCAGTATCTTTGACAAGAAAACCCTAAATAGGGCTACGGAGAGTTGGACACAACTGAAAAACAACTCAACAACAATTACAACAAAAGCAACAATTGTTTTCTAGTACCAAGTGTGTGATCAATTACAATTTGGTAAAACCTTCCATTGTGTAATTCCAACTTTTTTCTATTATCCTTACAGTAATGTGTCTTCTGTGAAACAGAGCTTGAATCTTTTAGATTCACTATCTTATGTGCATGGAACAACTTATTGGAAAACTTCAGAAACTATTTATTATTAGGACTAATCATCCAAAGTCAACTCAGGAAAAAAGGATTAGTGTAATGAATTACATTTCACATACACTTACTTACTGATAGAAGTACCAAATGACTATAACCCAGCTCTTGGGATATAGACAGCTTTCATTCTTTCCTTGGGTATTGCCATAACTTGGTCATATAACTTTTATTGCAGCATGTCTTAGTATTCTCTAGCAAGTGTGTATTCTGAAATCACAGGAGAAAGCACAGGTAGTGTGTAACTTGGTGCCTAGTCAACTGTTTCATGAGTCTGTGACTTTGAATGGTGACTCCAAATTCGGGAATGCACTGCCTTCTTACCTTCACGTCTGGGAATGTCTGTCTGACTTCTTTGTAAACCTCCTCACAAGCAAGTCTTCTCATTGCTATGTGTGGAATGTGATTCTGAATTGTTGAAGAGAATGAAAATTCAGTATTATGTGTCAACATGAAGCATAAAATTGGCTATTGAGAAGTAGAATGACAGAGAAAGGAAGAGCTAGAATGAGAAGAAGGAAGTAAAGAAGAGATAGAAAGAGGGATAGAGGAACAATGGCTCAACATGTCCCTAATTTCTAGCTTTTCTCCCTATAGAATTTAAGAATGTTTTCCCTGAAATCAGACACTTAATTTGGTGAGATTTAATGCTTTTGGGGTTGGTATAGCTATCCCTGACTCCATTGCTATTTCCTTTTGTCAGTTCTTCAGAAATGTTTCCATAAAAACTATTTCATTGAGTGAAACTTTTAATAAGTTTCAAGAATCAGGCTATCTTAAAGACTGTTTCCCTAATCCTATGTCTTTTCCAGTGGAATGCTTTTATTTGTTTGTTTCACAAAATTACATTTATTAGGTGGTTTTCTACTGGCTCTAGTCCTTGAATATAGCTGAACAATATAATTTTTGATTTACTTCTGTGCTCACATATTAAAATGGAATTTGTTGAAGTTGGATTTTTCTGTTTGATCTTTATTTGGATATTTGGTCCATCTCTCAAACTTTAAAAAAAATCTTTTTATTAGTGACTGTTAGCAATTCAGTTACTTACAATCTCTTGAAATAATTATTAATTTAGCAACATAGTTTTGCATTTTTGGTTGCTGGATAATAAAAAGAAGAAAAACAGGGCAATGACAACAGAAGCAGCCTCTCTTCCCTTTATTTCTCATCACTCAATAGAATTTTTAATATCTTCTACTATTATCTATGAAGTTTTGCCTATGCTCTGGTTCCCATCTCTGTTACACAGTCAGTATTCTATCCCTTAGACCAATTTCTGTAAGTTTTTTCTTTGTCCATTTGAGTGGTAGCAATGACTACTATTCACATAGCCTTGTTTAATCAAGTTTATTTCATAGAAACTTGGAAGTTTGTATATGATAGTGGTTACCATTTGCACATATCCTCAAGTCTGGTTCCTCTGGGAACCACCTATCTTCTCAGCCACCTCTGTGGTGATCATGGTGATCTCAAGGACAAAAGGAAGAAAAAGCAAAATGTTAATTGACTAATGTTTCTTTCCCATTGTCATATCTTGTCACAATGGTATCTTAACCATTGAAAATAAATGAACATTCTCTAAATCTTCTAGTAATGGGAAGAGGGCAATTAAACTTTTATGTGTGGGAAAATCATTAAAAATATTTTTGTCAGTATTTCTTTCCTCACATCATCATTACTTCTGGAACCAAAGGAAAAACATAATTTATTTAAATAAAGGGGCAAGGTGGATATGCATGATATGGAGATATAGGTAGATAATCTATGATATCATATTCATTCATTATTCTTCCCTTTTGTTATGTGACTAGGACTTTTTTTCATGATCATATATTTTTCTGATGGCTTCCTTTTAATTGCATATTTTTATAATTCCTTGTATTTAATATACTGCAACATTCTCATGCACTCTGTTGAATTTCATATTATTACTCTTTGGAGGACCCACAACTTCTGTTCTTCAGAAATTGTGATTTTCCATCACTTGCAAGTTTGTAGTATTCCATGACTTAATATTTAGGGGAAGAATAATATCAAGAACCATGCATGGCCCAGAATTGAGATTTGTGGGGGAAAATATTAAGGATGGGAAGAAGGATTTTTAAAGCTATATTGGTGTTGAAAAAGAGGTTGGCAAATAGTCTGCTATTTGGGTTGGATGGGATAATTAGATGAAAAAAAAGTAGAATTTCTCTACGATTGCATTTCTCTTTTTTTCTACAATGGAGAGCAATCATAAGACTAAAAGGATTGGGGGAAAATAAAATTCCAGAGGAAAATGGAATTAAAGCAGGTGAGGAGATGGAACAGTTCACTGTGCTTGTTGAGTTCAATTCAGCTCAGATGAATGACAATCTAAGATCTTAAAGTTGCAAACATTTTGGGCTAAATTGGTGTCAATAATACTTGAGGAACTCTGGATAACTGGAGAATTTTTAAAAAGACTAGGAATGAGAGCACATTACCTTTATTTTTTTTTAAAAGCATAAAAGTTGGATTCAATAAATTATAGACTGGTGAGTCTTACCTTCATTCCTATTATAATTCTTGGATGAAGTACTACAAGCTAGATATTTTATAAACATTTAAATGGGAAGTAGTGATTACTAAGAATCAAAATGTGTTCCCTACTGAAAAAGTCATTGGTCTTACAGTTCAATGTATGTTTTGTTAATCTCTCTAACTGGGCAAATTGCTCAACTTCTTGGGCTTTCACTTTCTTCATCTGTAAAATATAGGACATGACCCAAAAGATCAACAAATACCCCTTCATGTCTAGTCATTTAGGAATCAAAGTGAAGCCAAATTAACATGTCTATTTATGACAGCATCACTAGATCAGGAGAGTATAGATATGGCATACCTGGAACACATCTGGATATTTGGCAAAGCCCCTCATTTTATACTTGTGAACAAAATAGAAATATATGGGTATAGTTAAAAGGATTTGGAATTTGTTGTATTTCAGAAAAAAATAAGTGATAATTAATAAATTCATGTTAAACTGGAAATGATGTTGTGATAAGGCTTTGTACTTGTCTCTGTTCTGTTTGCTTTTTAATTAATGATTTAGATGAAGGCATAAATATTAAATTTTCAGGTGACACAAACCTGGAAGGGATAATTAAGGAACTGAATGACAGAACTGGGCTCCAAGAGGATCTCAACAAGGTATAATGATGGACCAAATCTAATAAGATGATATTTAATGGGGATAAACGTAGAATCTTACACATGGGTATAAAAAAATCAATTATACCATTACAGAACAGGGGAGACATAACTAGAGAGCAGTTTATGTGAAAGAGACCCAAGGGTTTTAGTGGAAAACAAGATCAATATAAGTCTGCAGTAAGATGTGGCAGCCAAAAACACTATGCTGTCATAGGTTGTTGTAATAGACAAAAGGTTAAGAAAAAAAAAAAAAAAAGAAGTGATAGCACTACCGTATGCTGTCTGAACATGCAACTTGCAGAATATGAACTTCAATTCTGGAAAAGTCATAAATAAAGGGAAGAGGGTGTCTAGATGAGATAATATGTATAGTGAGGGAACTGAAAATCATGCTATATGGAAATCATTTGAAGAAAGAAAAGACATAATGATTTTAAGAACAGAGCTGATCGTGTCACCCCTCTGCTCAATAAATCCAAAATGGATCCCTATTATTTATAGAATTATTTAAAAACTTCTAACTTATCTTTCCAGCAAAATTTTTCATTATTATTCCTATACTCCTGTGAGAATTGGGCAAAGTGACCTTCTCCTTCTTGACATGATACTCTACCTACTTTGGCCTTAAACTCTTAAGCACTTAACCTCTGTCTGTCCCAGTTTCCCCATCTGTAAAATAAAGATAATAATAGCATTTACCTCTCAGAATTTTTGTGAGGACTAAAAAACCCCAATATTTGTAATGCTCTCAGCAAAATGCCTGTCAAGAAATAGTAAAACAAAATAGAAAGAATGAAAAAAAAATAGAAGAACGTGAGATGTCACAGAATTTCAGTATCATGTGAAAATTGGGTTATATTATCTTTGAGGTTCCTTTCAAATTCAAGATTCTGAATGTACAAATGAAAATTTAGGAAAAAAATCCTGATATTTTCATGTAGGAAGCCTAGTACCCTAAGACAAAGACTTCTTGAATCCACAATTATCTCAATGCCATGATACAGTATTAGGATGACATTTTGATAGAATAAAATTCACACATTGAAACATAATTATTCAGTAATAATAACTTTTTTCCTCAAATGTTTTTAATTATCATTATATGATTTCCCCAATTCAAAAAAACAATCCAAACCAAAATAAATTTTAAGCTTCATCATATGTATTCAATCAATTAACCAATATGCATATATGAAATGTCTACTGCATGCTAGTAACTGTAAGCACTAAAGCTATGAAAATAAAAATGAAGTTGTTCCCCTTAAGAAATTCTAATGAAAGACAACTTGTGCATATATGCACATATATGTTATTTTTAATAGTATTTTATTTGTCCAAATAAATACAAAGCCAGTTTTCAACATTCATCTTTGCAAAACTTTGTCTTAATTTTTTCTCCCTCTCTCTCCTCTCATTCCTCCCCAAGATAGCAAGTGATTTGATGTGGATTTAACATGTGCATTTCTTCTAAACACATGTCCATATTCATGAAACTATGCAAGAAAAAACAGATCAAAAGGAAAAAATATCACAAGACAGAAACAAATTACAACAATGAAGATGAAGATACTGTGCTTTAATCTATATTCTGTTTCCATAGTTCTCTTTCTGGATGAGGATGGCACTTTCCATCACAAGTCTATTGGAATTGCTTTGAATCAGCTTGTTGTTTAAATGGGCCAAGTCCATCAAAATTGATCACATAATTTTGTTGTTACTGTGTACAATATACTTTTGGTTCTGCTCACTTCACTTAACATTATTTCATTCAAGTCTTTCCAGGCTTTTTTAAAATCAGTTTGCTTGTCATTTCTTACAGAACAATAATATTCCATTACATTTATATACCTTAACTTATTCAGCCATTTTCCAACTGATGGGAGTTTACTCAATTTTCAGTTCCTTGTCATTGCAAAGACTGCTATACATATTTTTGTGTATGTGGGTCCTTTTCCCTCTTTTATGATCTCTGAAATATAGGTTCAGTAGAGATCTGTATATATATATATATATATATATATATATATATATATATATATATATATATATATATATAATATATATATATATATATATATATATATATATATATATATATATATATATATATATATATATTTATATATATATATATATGTGTGTGTGTGTGTGTGTGTGTGTGTGTGTGTATAAATCAGTACCCAACATCAATAAAATCAAAACAGAAAGAAGAAAAAAATATCAGAGAATATACTTGGATGGAAAGTGAAAGGAAAGATAACACCTATTTATTAAAAATTCTAAGAAACACAAATAAAGAGTTCTAACATTCCAGCCATTTATGGAAGTCAGTGAAAAGATATAGAGGTAAGAGGTGGAGTATAGTCAGTGAGATTCCACAAATAAGGCCGTGTTACTGGATCATAGTGATGGTGGTGAACTCTGAAAACTGTGTCCCCTTTACTCTGTAAAAATGGTGTCCTCTTTGATCTATAAAAGAAGGGAGATTCTGAGTCTCAGGCCCTCCTGGGAAAGCATATCTCCCCAGACAAGTTAAGTCTTGTCATTCAATTGGAGATCCTGGGTAAATCACCCCCTATTGATCATTTGGATAGCCAGATCTTCAGGAATTTCATTCAATTGGAGATCTAGGCCTGATATTGAGTGGCTTGAAACACCAAAAATAAATATCTAGGCCTGAGGGCCTTTTCAGCTGGGAGCCTTAGCTTCAGATTATTGTAAAAAAACAATTTTAAACTCATATCTTTGCAGAAATATGAAGTAGGATTATGCTTCTGCCAAGGAACCCTTCTTCTCGCCACAGCTGCCTGCCAGGACTCTTGCCCACTGTGAAGGCATTCTCTTCTCAGTCTCTTTTTCCCTAACAGGACTTTGCCATTCAGAAGTCTGCCTTCCTAGCAAAGCTGACTCTCAGTGCCAATAAACTTCTCTATTGCCATTCAAACTTTTTGGGTTTGTGAATTCTTTTCACGTTGGATGTGCACCTCTCACCAAAGAAGGGGATTCCGACAACTCTCTGCACTGCCACTAGAACAGCAATAGTATATGTAGAAGGAAAGAGTTATAGATACCTAATAGAATAAGCTTGCATGCATTATAAAAATAAATCCTACTATAGAACAATTTCCTGTATAAGTTCTTATTAGTCAATTCATAATTTGTCAAAGTGCAGAAAGCACCTCAGGAATATTAAACAAAGTTTGACTATAAGTCAGTCTTCCTTCTATTTCAGAAACACCCACTATCAAAATCTTAAACAATTACAATTAGAGAAAGGATTTTGGCTTATTTATTTTAATTTTTGTTTGTAACTTTTGGTGTGTGTGTGTGTGTGTGTGTGTGTGTGTGTGTGTGTGTGTTTAATCAAATAGAGTTTTAAAGCAGCTCCAGCTTGAGTGGTGTTTGTCTTTGTTTTCTTCCAACAGGATGCAGAATCATTCTCACATCGTCTAGGATGCAAAGTAGAGTCAGAAGGCTGTGAATGAGCTGAAATCAGACAGTTCTGAGCAAAGCAACCATATGGGAAGTCATAAGCCAGCACTACAGGGGAGATAAAAATCAATATTCTTTTCTTAAATAAGCAGATTATCCCCCAATGAAGAAAAATGAACTGTCTTACATATTGCCATACAGAAATATACCCAATAATTGACACCTACTCTACAGACAAATTAATCGGTCTTAAAGAGAGAGAGTTGAGAATGGTTGGGTTTCTAGTAAGTACAAAGCAGTGTATTCTGATTCCAACAGGATAATCAAAATCTGAACTCCCCTGATTTTAAAGTATCAGCCTCAAGCAAAGCAAACCTTTTCATTTGTAATGCCTTTTTAGTTCAGTCACTCAGAGAAATCACACATTCTTGAAATTCCCTTGGAAATAATAATCAATCACTAGAAAAGTTGAAGAGAAAGTTCCTAGTCAGGAATCACTTTACTTTTTTTTAATTTTTTTAAGTGTCCAGAAAAAACAGAGACATCTTTGTATTTAGAGTTTTGGAACTGGAATGAGGAACAATAGGTTCAGAGGCTGGAGCAGTCACTTAGTAACTGTGACTTTGGGGCACATTCTTGAAATTCTGGGTATAGCTCCCTCATCTATCTCACAAAGCTGAAAAATAAGTCTGCTGGTATTTATGAGAATGTACTACTTTATTAAGAAATTTCTCTTTTATCTCCAATATTTCTAATAATTTTAATATATAATTACAAATCTCTTTTTTATGTATAAAAGCCTAAAATATGTGCAACTCTGGGACATGGAAATGGAAGACTCTTCAGACATCTTCTAACTTTACTTTTCAGAGGAGGCAAGTAAGGCCCAGAAATAAAATCCCTAAAGTCACACTAGTCAATATGTGGCAAAGGCTAGATTCCAGTCCAGCTGTCAGCCACCAGATGAAAAAGACTTTCTATTGTATCATGCACTCTGATTCTACGTATTATTATCAATTTTTAAATGAAGAAATTGACTCAAAGACATGATTTAGCAATGAGATACTATAGCTGGATCTCTTTATTCCAAATTTTGCTCTTTCTTCACTACACCAAAATTCCTTTCTATTTTCATTGGCTTCAGATCACAAATATGAGCCAAAGATAAAAATCCATCTACTTATCTTTAAGAAAGTCCTTGAAAGTAGTTTTGGAAAAGTAGCTTGTTTCAGTCAAATAACTATAACTATAACTCTATCCATACATCCATACATACATATATATAATATTTACATAGAGAGAGAGAGAACTTTATAGATCTGTTTTTTGTTTGTTTTGTTTTGTATTGTTTTTGTTTTTCAAACTGTTTAGACTTGAGATCTGGAAAAAAGTAGCATAATTAAAATAAACATAGAAAATAAAAGTAAGTTGGTAGCACTGTTCAATTTATTTGTATGGCTCCTTTAAAAATGATAATTTGTGCAAGTATTTTCTGCCCAAAACTGCCAGGTTAGAGAGGTGAAGAGAGAGAGATAGCAATGGTGACAGTGATTAAAAACAAAGCAGTGATATCTTATACTTGCTTGAGAAAACAAAGGAAATCAAATCAGCAGGGTTGTTTTTGCCACTCAGACAAGCAATTTAGCAGCCTATTTGTAAATTGTGGGTTTGGAAAATAAAGAAAACGTTTCAAATTCAAGTAATAAAAGTAAGTCACCCAAGACACTCTTTCAGATATCATATGCATTGTTTTGTATGCTGCTGCATAGTTTAAAACTTGAGATATTAGACACTCGAAGAAAATGAGTTCCTAATGTTTTTAAAGGAATAAGAATAAGAAGAGATTGAACCCTGTGCTTTGAGTATGTCTTTGGGTATTTATAGACTTTTCTCTCTTAATCTATCTCCTTAGCAGGAGGGGAGGGGAGAGAAAGAGGAGGTTAGTTGAAATTAAGGTTGGAAAAAGTCAAGATAAAGAAGAGAGCAGAAAAATGGCAAGGGGGGAAGAGTAGGTAAGGGAAAAATTCTCTTTTTCACTTGACCATACGTATATGTTAAAAAAGACTTTGTTTTTCTTCCTTTTGGGAGAGAGGTAAGCGGATGAGTGGCAATAGAGAAAAGGAGAAGAAAAAAGGGAATCATTAAGGTATTTTTTAAAAGTATAGAATAAAACAAAAAGGAGGTCAGAAAGAAACACAAGCATTACGGTTTTGAAAGTTATGGGTTAAATTTATATTTTTACAAAGAAAAGGACAGTATTGTCACTCATCCTTTGTTTTCAAAGAGGATATCACAAGAGGATGTTTTCATTCTCATATGAATTGGTAAAGTGAGGCAGTTAAAATCATTAGCCTCACTCTCTCTTCCAAAAACATCAAAATCCAGCAGTAAGACAAAAGTCAAGACCTCTGATAGATTAGATGTGGTATCTGATGTCTGACCAAGCTCTAAGTACTCCAAAAGTACCTGCTTCAATTATCTTCTTGATCATTGTAACTCATTATTCTAATCCCCTTGTTCCATGGGGACAGTCTTCAGATGCTTGGCCTAGACAGCCAACAAATTCACCAGTGAGTTTGTGGGCTGTCCATTATCCTTATCCTGGTTTAGCCCCTCCATTGAAATGGTCTTCCTGGAGTAAAGGCCTTTGTGCTTGCTACTGATTCTCAGAACCACAAGTTCTTAGAGTTGGATAAAATCAAATACTAAAGATAGATGAGCAGCCTTGAAAAGAGCTAAAAAAGCCCTCAAACCAGAAGTCCTGAACACCCCATATATTACTATCCTGAAAAAATTGAAAATAAAGAAAAGCAAGGTTTCCATAATAGAGCTTTATACTGTTGTGCCATAGTTCTCTTTTATTGTCCTAACTCAGTTTCCCTAATTGGTTCTGCCTCAATTTCCCTAAATTGTTCTGCCTTAATGATTCTTCCTCAATCCCTTTAGTTGCAAAACCCTGCTCTGGTTCATTAAGACTAAGGACCATTTACTCTAAAGTTACAAATTGTCAATGTAAGACTCAAGATAAGGGGGAGTTCAGACTTCCTGACTTCTAACTCCTTCTGTCCTCAAGAATTTATGGCACTATCCCCCTCTATCTGGGATACCTCACTGACATCTATACTTCTGTTTATTCAGACATTCTGACTCTGGTTTCCAGTTCTCCCCATCTTGCTAGAACCAAATTTATGGCCCTGATACTTCCCACTCTCAAAGTTCTGATTCTGCCCCTGCCTTGGTCTACCCCTGTAGCTGAGCCATGTGGGTATATATGTCATTGAGAACTCACATTCACCACTGGATACTTTGAGATAAGAGTCCTGTCCAGTCAATTATATTCTCCAATTAATAAAATATTAAAAACTCTTTAATCTCTATCTTGCCTTAGTTTCTCTGGCATTACAACACTTTTATACACAATCTTTTTTTTTTTATTCTGCCATTTATATACAAATGTACATATTTGGTGTTTGTTAAATTCAGAATAAAAAATGATATAATTCACTAATGGTCTATAAAATTCCTCTAAAGAAAAAGATTTATTTCAATTGTTTAAGAACTTTACAACTTCATTTTTGTGGGAACTCTCTCCTCTAATATATAACTAATCCTCTACTACTTCACCCCCCACCCCCACCCTGTCCATTCCTCACCCTATACTCCCAAAAAAGAAATTATTCACCTAATTTAAACACCTGAATTTATTGCACAGAGAGACAAAAAAAGGAAAGTTCTTCTGAATTGGAATACTAACGAACCTTAAATTCTACAACAGTCTTTTAGACCCCTTCCTACCCACTCCCCATGTCCCTGAGCTAACTCACAGGCTATACCTAGGACCCATTTAGGGGCCTATGCCCCATTTTCCCCCAAAGAAAAGTTCTGTCATCAAACTGCTTCACACCTTACCCTACCCTTTTCTCACAAGAAATCATAAATTTCAACTCAGTCTATTTACAAGAAATAGGCAAGGGTGCTGAAAAAAAGCTTTTCTTTCATTTTCTTTCAAAACCCAACATTTAAGTGCCTACTGTATTCCAGGCATTGTGATGTGTATGTTTAAGGCATTGTTTAAATCCAGGAATGAAAAGGAAGGGAGAGTGAAGGAAGGAATTGGGTGCTTGAATGATGAGTTGAATAAATGACTGTTCTAGAGGGTGCTTAGGTCAGTGCCCCAAATAATGTTCTTTCCACAGCTATATTTCATATTGTCGATCACTTCCACCTCCCTAATATTCTGTAGTCTCTGAGTTTCATGCTGCAGCTCTTTTATGTTTCTCCTCTTAGCTGTCCCACTGCTCCTTCTAGAATGATTTTGATTTTTTTTTTTATCCATGACATATCTACAAATATTTTTGTCCTGGACTCTCTTCTCTTTGGTCTTGTATACTTCATCAGCTTCTATGGGTTTAATTATTATCTCTATGTAGATGATTTCCATATATGCCTAATCTCCTTATTGAAATATGGCTACACACAGCCAAGTGTGACCATGTGTATATTTTGGAAATTTTGGACAATCCCATGCCTTAAAGGAATTTCAAATATAACATGTCTTTCCTCTAAAGCCATTATGAACTTCACTATTGGTGTTGAGAATACTACAACCCTCCCATACACCCAGGTTTACATTGATGTTGACCATAATTCATCACTCTCATTCGTCCTATTAATCCAATCCTTCTCCAAAGTTCTAGAACATGTCTCACAAATCGATAGATAGAAAGTGAAATAGATAAAGATGTGTATATATTTGCATATAAAATAAATGAATATATAAACATATATAAAATATACATATATAGTTATATATACACATACATACATATATAATATACACATATGGAAAGAAACAGGGAAAGAAAAAATTTTCTATCTATATAACCACAAATAGTCCACAATTGGATCATTTTATTGCTTCTCCTCTATATTTCTCTAATAACTTTCTAACAGATCTTCCTGCTTTAATTTCTTTCTTTTCCAATTGATGATATATTCTGCTGCCAAAATAACTTTTTGAAAATATAGGTTTTAACATGGTAGTCCTCTTTTAATCAAACTACAGTGGCTTCTTATTAGATCCAGCATCAAATAAAACTATTTCAAATGTAAAGATCTTTATAATATTGCTCTTTTCTACACCCCCAATGTTCTTACACTTTTACGCCTTTCCATGTACTTCATGATTCAATAATACCAGTCAACTTTTTTTTCCCTCTTATTCAAGACTTAGTCTCCATTCTCCACATCTTTGCAGTATATTCAGACTATGCTTTTTATAGTTTCCGTCCTTGTTTCTTTCTCTCAGATTTCTTCAAGTCTTTTTCAAGTCTTAGATCTTTTAAATTCTTCAGGTACACTTTTCTACTTCCTAGAACTTGTGTTTTTTGTTCTGAAATTACCTTTCTTTTATTCTGTATGTATCACATATATCAATTGAGCCATTCACACATTCTCTCTCCCATCAGAATATGAGCTTATTGAGAGGTCAACTTTTAGAAAAAATATAAGCACTTATTATAGTTCCTAGCATATAGCATATGCTTAACAAATACATATTTTGAATTTGATAAATCCAAGCCAATAAATCTTTGATTCCATTTCATTTGGATTTTGAAGAAGTTTTGCTTCTTTGGAAAAGGAGGAAATTAAAAAAAAAACATGAAGAGACATTTTAAAGGGATGAAACTTCCAATATTTGAAGAGAAATTCAGGAATTCTAGCAGATAGTACCAAAGCCTTAGAGAAATTACCATTTTTTTCTTTAGAAATAATGCAAGATGAGGAAAGCAATTTGATTAAACCTAGAATGCTGTGGACTTTGAAGAGAGCATGAAACACTAACAAGATATTTCAGAATGATTCAAAAGAAATAAAATCAAAGGAAAATAGAATTAATATAGATCAGAATTTAGGTCTCTCAATGTGTATTATAATATCTAAGCTAGCAGAGAAGGGGAAAAATAATCCATGCCATTGAGTTTAATTAAAGAAATAAACAGATTTGAAACACAAAAATACTGAAATGGAGAAAAATCTGAAAGAAGAAAATTAAATATTAATTATTGATTAGTTAATTAAAAATAAAAAAATTAAAAAAAAGAAAAAAGAAAATGATATGAATTTTATATGTCAAAGTGAGTTAAATTGAAGACAGTATGTGAAGAGGTAATTTATGTCCTATAGATTTTTCTGATGAACATGACAAATAAAAACACATTAACACCATAATATAGATAATAATATGGGAAACCTTCCCAGAACAATAATATGACAACAAAGAGAATCCACAATCCAAGTAGGGTTAAGAAGTAGAAAAAGGAAGAGACATAAACTTGTAATGGAAAATACATTTAAATAATATAACATTGTTTTAAGACACAAGAAATTATCAAAATGATTTAAAATATTTCCTCAAAAGAAAACAATTTAAGATTCAACAAAAAAATATGAAAAGCCCAATAAACAGCATAATCTTTATTTAATAAACAAATATTTAACAAAAACAAAGCATTTCAGGCAAGTACAAAAAAGGAGAGACATAATAATAACAAAAACAACAAGTAAATGGATAGATCGTCCTACTTACAAATACCCAAAGAGCTGGAAACATGAGAAAGGAAAACAAATATGACTAGCAAGGAAAGCATACCAAGAAATCAATTAACTCATGTAAGGAGATAATTAAACATAGAAAGAGATAAATTTGTGCTAATACCAAACCAGGAAAAGCAAAGCAAAGAAAGATACATAAAGTACAGTCCAATTAATGGTTATTGATTTTAAAAGTTAAAATATGATCCTGGAAAAAAAAGATTAGATTAATTGATTTTTTGGAAAACTATACACTATATTCAAGACTGATTTATGCTGAGGAAGAAATGATTATTCAAAATGGTAAAAAAAATTAACACAACTAATTAGATTTTTTTTAAAGTTCAAAAATCATTCAATAGATGTAGAACAAGACTTTGAAAATCATAGCACTCATTTGTGTTGAAAATCTTGTGAAGTAAAGTGTTAGATTTCTATATTACACTAAAATCATATAATTATCTCAATAGGTGCAGGGGAAAAAAAACTGGACAAAATATAGCACCCATTCCTATTGAAAACATTAGAAAGCATAGAGATGAAGGGACTTTTCCTTTAAATAATAAGCATATCTCACTAGAAAAGAGCAAGCATTATTTGTAATGGATAGAACCTGGAGACATTCACAATAAAATTATGGGTGAAATAAGGATGCCCATTATGATCATTATTATTCAACATTTACTAGAAATGTTGTCATTAGCAATACGAAAAGGAAAAGAATTTATAGAAATTAGAATAAGCAATGAGGAAATAAAACTATCACTCTTTGCAGATGGAAAAAGGTGAATCAGTGGAATAGATTAGCTACATATGACACAATAATGAAGACTTTTGTATTCTAGTATTTGATAAACCCTCAAACTTCAGCTTCTGGAATAAGAATTCACTATCAGGCAAAAATTGCTGGGATAGCTGGAAAATAATATGTCAGAAACTTGCCATAGACCTCCATCTAATACCCATATCAAAATGAAGTCAAAATGGGTACATGATTTGGGCATAAGGGATGATACCATAAACAAATTAGGAGAGCAAGGGATAATTTACTTATTAGGTCTTTGGATATGGGAGGAATTTATGACCAAAGAAGAACTCGAGAACATTATAAAAGGAAAAATGGTTAAGTTTGATTACATTAAATTAAAAATGTTTTGCAGAAACAGAACCAACAGAAACAACATTAAAAGTGAAGTACAAAGCTGGGAAAACATCTTCACACCCAACATTTCTGATATAATTCATTTCTAAAATATATGGTGTCACATTTATAAGAATACAAGTCATTACCCAATTGATAAATGGTCAAAGTTTATGAACAGACAATTTTCAGGTGAAGAAATTACAGCTATATATAGTCATAAAAATGTTCAAAATCACTTTGATTAGACAAATGTAAATTAAAATAACTCTGAGGAACCTCCTCACACCTCTCAGATTGGCTAAGATGGGGAAAGATAATGATACATGTTGTAGTGGATGTTGGAAAACTGGCACACTAATGCATTGTTGATGGAGTTCTGAAGTGATTCAACCATTTTGGAGAGCAACCAGGAACTATGCCCAAAGGGCTATACAACTTTGCATACCTTTGATCCAGCAATGCTATTACTCTGTATCTTAAGGAAAACATAAAGGAGGGAAAAATACCTCTATGTGCAAAAATGTGTGTAGCAACTCTTTTTGTGTAGCAAAGAATTGGAAAATAATAGATGCCCACCAAGTGGGGAAGTGGCTAAGCAAATTGTTGTATATTAAGTTAATGGAATAATATTTTTCTATAAAAATGATGAACAAATTGATTTTAGAAAGACCTGGAAAAATTTACAGGAACTGATGAAAAAAGCAGAACCAGGAATACATTGTACACAAAAATAACAAGAATGTGCAATGATCAACTATGAAAAACTTGGTTATTCTGAGTGATTCAGTGATCCAAAGCAATCCCAATAAACTTTGGACAGAAAATGCCATCTGTATCCAGAAAAAGAATTATGGAGCCTGAATATAAATTAACACATGTTACATTCATTTCTTTTTTTTTTTTCTTTTTTTAAAATCTCTCCCATGGTTTTTCCCTTTTGTTCTGATTTTTCTCTGCCAACATGATTCATAAAGCAAAGTGTATTAAAAATAAATAAATTATAAATAATAAGAGAAGAAAGAAAATCCCTAGAGATTTATATACAGATTACTTGAAACAATTAATAACTTCAGCAAAATAATAAAAAGCAGAATAAATATAAAATCAGCAATACTATTTCCATACTCCAATAACAAAATCCATAAGAAAATAATAGAAAGTAAAATCTCTTTTAAAATAATTACAAAATGTATAAAATATTTCAGAGTCAATCAACTAAACATACATAGTATTATGTAGATAGAATTACAAAATGTTCCTCAGAGAAATAAAGAAAAAAATAAATGGAGTCATTTTCAGTGGTCATGATTGGGCTTTTGTAATATAATAAAGATCACAATACTAAGCAAACATAATTTCACATTTAGTGCTATAGAAATCAAACTCCTCAGGGCATTCTTTATAGTGCATATCATTATATAGATATAAATTTATAGATGTTAATGGAAGAACAAAAAGTCTAGAATATCAAGTGAAATAAAAAGTGAAGAAATGAAAGAGGAATAATTCAGAATGATTTTATTTTTTTAAAAAATTCTAATTCTCAAGTTATTTGAAAACAGCAATTATAAGAACAACTAGGTGACACAATGAGTAGAGCACTGGACCACGAGTCAGGAGAACAGTCCTGCAAAATCCAGTCTTAGACATTCATAAGTTGTGGGATCTCAAGCAAGTCACTTTATCCCATTTACCTCAAAAAAGCAAGAAACAAAAACAAAAACAAAAAACAAATGAAACCGAGTAATCACAATATATTTTATACATAGAAAAATAAATACATGCAATAGAAATACCCACAATAATAGGGGAAAAATGAATTCCACTTCCTAGGACACAAGAGACAAAAATATTTCTTAGGAAAGAATGTCTTATTTAACAAGATCATTGGGAAGTTGGAATGCAATATGGCAAAAATTAATTTTATATCAAATCTTATATAACATATCACAATAAATTTAAAATGGATATATGATCTTAATGTAAAATGTTATTAATTTTAAAATATTCAAATAAGAGTTCACTCAGATATTTCCACTGCTATTGGAGGAAATGAATTTTACCCAAAGAAGAGATTGAAGCAATTACAAGAGAAAAATATATCCTGTGGTTTCAACTCATACTCAAAAACTAGGAAAACATGCTAAAAGAGGAGAATTAGCAAGCTTGGAATTAGTGGATCTGTTTCAGCCAATTTCTACTGTCTGCTAAGAGCTGATTATTAACAGAGTGAACATTTGTACGTAGGAAATTGGCAAACACTAAAAATCTAGTTTTGGCTTATTGTTTTATTGTATATATAGATTTAAGAAGTGATGGAGAAAAATGCAAATTAGATTTGTCGTGTGTACTTTTTTTTGAGAATTAATTGCTAAACATATAACAGCATACAATGATACAGAAAGATTCTGAAAATATATGAATGCTAATGTACTGCAATTGCAGCTATGGAAAGCAATTTGTAATTATGCAAAAAATGAAGCTAACATATCTGTACCTTTGATTCAAATATTACAATATTTACTTGTTATCTATGTTAAGCATAGACCTCCAGACTCCTTCTTTTGAATGGGAAAAAAGGACAGAGATATTAAAACAGAGATGATTAGGAATATATAAAGAACTGATACAAAGTAAATTAATCAAAATTTGGAAAATAATCTCAGTGGTAACTACTAGAGTATGAATAAAAAGTATAACAACAAAACAATTAAAACTGAATCATGAGAAATTACAATAACAAAAATTTGACTCAAGGAAGAGAGAGGGACTTCCAGGAGTGGAACCAAGATGGCAGGGTAACACTAGGAAGCTAGTTAAATCCTCCAAGTTTCTCTTGAAAACTGCATGAAACTATGTTTCTTAATAGAGTATGATGGAATGAAACCCCTCTCCAGGTCATGATAGACTGGAAAAGCTTCAAGAAAGGTCAGTCTCCTTGAGTGAAAAGGATGTTCATCCCAGCTCAGACAGACTCTGGGAAAGCAGATGAGAGAGTCTTAACCACAGCAAATCAGCACCTAAGACCCTCAGTTCTGGCTCAGCAGAGGAGCAGATCTGGGGGGTAGCCTCCAGTTCTAGTTCAGAAGGCAAACAATGGGAAACTGGACTCTTTCCTGAAAAAAAGCAGGCAACACTACTCCCTACAAACACAAGGGGCCCTTGAGTTCAAAGCCAAAGCTCAGAGCTGCAGCTTGGGACAGGGAGGCCTTTACTCCAGGAGCATAGTTTAACCATAAAATTAAGAAAAAAATAAAATACCAAAAGAAAAGGAAAGAAAATGAGCAAGAAATGGAAAATAACCTTGACCATAGGAAGTTACTATGGTGACAAGGAAGACCAAAACAAAAACTCAGATGGGAAAAAAATGTGTACAGAAGAAATCTCAAAAAATGATATGAATTGGTCTCAGGCCCAAAGGAGGGCTCATAAAATGGTTTAAAAGACAAATAAGAGAGGTAGGGGGAAAAAAAGGGAAAAAAAAGTAAATAAGGAGTATGCATGAGAGAGTCAAATGCTTGGAAAAAGAAGGAAAAAATTGTCTGAAGAAAACAACTCTTTAAAAACTAGAAGTAAACAAATGGGAAAAGAGGTATAAAAGCAAATTGAAGAAAATCACACTTTTAAAACAAGAACAGGGCAAATGGAAGCTAATGACATGAAAGGAAATGCAAAACACCTCATGGGGAAAAACAGCTGATCTGGAAAATAAATCCAGAAGAGACAATTTAAAAATTATTGGTGTACCTGAAGGCCACGACCAAAAAAGAGTTCGGATGGCATTGTACAAGAGATCATTAAGGAAAAGTGCCCCAACATTCTAGAAACAGAGGGGAAAATACTCATTGAATGAATCTATGGATCACCTCTAGAAACAGATCCCTCAAGGAAATCCCAAAGGAACATTGTTGGGAAACTCCAAAACTATAATCTCAAGGAAAAAACACTAAAAGCTGCAAGACAAAAATAATTTAAATACCAATGAGCAATAGTCAGGATTAGCTAGGATCTGACACTTCTAAATTAAAGAATCAGAAAGCCTGGAATATCATATTCTGGAATGCAAAGGACTTTGATTACAACCATAAACTGGTTTTAGGAAAAAAAAAACCAACAACAAAATAGACAAATATTTGGTCAATTTAATTACAAAAAAGAAAGGAAAAAAAAAAAAACAAATTAGCAGCATCAAAAATGAAAAGGGTGAATTTACTATCAATGACAAAAAAAATTAAAACAATAAATAGAAGCTATTTTGCCTAAATGTATGGCAGGAAGTCTGACAATCTAACTGAAATGGATGAATATTTACAAAAATACAAGTTGCTCAGATTAATGAAGAGAAAATAAGTTACTTAAATAGTCCCATTTGAGAAAAATATATTGAACAAGCACTTAATGAATTCCCAAAGACAAAATCTCCATGTCAGATGGATTCACAAGTGAATTCTATCAAACATTTAAAGAACAATTAATTTGAATAATATATAAACTATTTGGAAAAATAGATAAATAAGGAGTACTGCCAAATTCCTTTTATGACACAAATATGGTAGTGATACTTAACCAGGAAAAGCCAAACCAGAAAAAAAAAATTACAGACTAATCTCCCTAATGGATATCATTGTAAAAATTTTAAATAAAATATTAGTAAAGAGATTGCAGCAACTAATCTGCCAGGTAATACACTAGGACCAAGTGGGATTTATACCTGGAATACAAGACTGGTTCAGTATCAGGAAAACTATTACCATATCAACAATATCAATAACAAAACCAGCAGAAATCATATGTTAATCTCAATAGATGCAGAAAAAGCTTTTGATAAAATACAGCACCCATTACTATTAAAAACACAACAAGAGAACATATGGATAACAGGAGCTTTTCTTAAAATAATAAGCTGTATTTTTCTAAAACAAATAACAAGCATTATTTATAACAGAGAAAAGCTTGATGCTTTCCCAATAAGATAAGGGTGAAACAAGAATGTTCATCATCATCACTATTATTCTACATTGTATTAGAAACATTGGCCTTAGCAAGAAGAAAAGAAAAAGAAATTAAAGGAATTAGAATAGAATAGAAAGGAATGAAAAAATAAAATTCACTGTTTGCAGATATTATGATGATATATTTAGAGAATCCTTGAAAATCATAGAAAAACCTACTGGAAACAATTCACAGTTTTAGCAAAGTTGCAGGATATAAAATAAACCAACACAATCATCAGCATTTCTATATATTACTGACAAAGCCTATCAGCAAGCTATAGAAAGAAAACACCCATTTTAAATTACTGTAGAAAAATAAAATAATTGGGACTCTACCTGCCAAGACAAACCTAAGAACTATGTGAACACAATTACACAAAACTTCTCACATAAATAAAGGCAGATTCAAATAATTAGAAAAATATTAGTTGCTCATGGGTAGGCTAAGATAATATCACTAAAATGACAATTTTGTCTAAACTGATCTACTTGTTCAGTGGCATACCAATCAAAATGCTAAAACACTATTTTATATAATTAGAAAAAAAATAACAAAATTCATCTGGAAGAAAAAAAGTTCATGGATAACAAGGGAATTAATAAAAATGTATACAAATGATGGTGGCTTAGCAATACCAAAGCTAAAACTATATTATAAAGCTGCAGTCATCAAAACCATTTGGTACAGGCTAAGAAATAGAATGGTGCATCAGTGGACTAGATTAGATTCCCAAGATAAAATAATGAAGACTTATAGTAATTCAATATTTGATTACTTGAATTGAAACTCCCAAATTATAGCTTCTGAAATAAGAATTCATGATTTGACAAAAATTACTAGGAATAGTGGAAAATACTATGCCAGAAACTCAGCATAAACCTATGTTTCACACTCTATACCAAAATAGGTCAAAATGGGTACATGATTTGTCCATAAAAGATGATACCATAAACATATTAGAATAGCAAAAAATAGTTTACCTAGTAGATCTTTGGAGAAGGGAGGAATTTATAAATAAAAACAAAACTAGAGAATAGTATAAATGGCAAAATGGACAATTTTGATTAATTTTAAAAGTTTTTGCAAATATAAAACCAACAGAAACAAGATTAAAAGGGAAATACAAAGCTTGAGAAAAATCTTTACAGCTAGTGTTTCTGATAAAGGTGTCATTTCTAAAATATATAAAGAACTGTGTCCAATTTACAGAATACAAGGCATTCCCCAATTGATAAATGGTCAAAGGATGTGAACAGATAATTTTTAGAAGATGAAATTGAAGCCATTTACAATCATATGAAAAAAAAATTATCTGAGTCATTAATAGAGACACGCAAAAAAAAAAAAAAACAATTATCACCTTACACTTCTCAGCTTGGCTAAGATGACAGGAAAAAATAATGATAAATATTGGAAGTAATATGGGAAAACTGTGACACTTTTTCATTGTTGGTATAGTTGTGAAATGATACAACCATTCTTGAGAACAATTTGGAACTATGCCCAAAGTTCTATAAAATTGTGTGTACCTTTTGATCCAGCAGTGCCATTTCTGAGTCTGTATCCCAAGGAAATCATAAAAAGGGGAACAGGACCCACATGTGCATAAATGTTTGTAGAAGGTTTTTTTGTAGTAACAAATAATTGAAAACTGAATGGATGCCTATCAGTTGGGAAATGGCTAAACAAGCTGTTTTATATGAAGTTAATGGAATATTATCATTCTATAAAAATGATGAACAAGCTGATTTTAGAAAGACCTGGAAAGATTTATCTGAACTGATGATAAGCAAAACAAGCAGAACCAGGAATCCTTTATACACAATAACAGCAAGTATGTGCGATGATCAAGTATGAAATACTTGGTTCTTCTCAATGGTTCAATGACCCAAAACTATCCTAATAGATTTGGACAGCAAGTGACATTTACAGTTAGAAAAAGATGTAAGGAGCCTGAATGTAAATCAACAAACATTGTGTTAACTTCTTTTTTCTGTTTTTTTTTAATCTTTTCTATAGTTTATCCTTTTTGCTCTAATTTTTCTCTGCCAACATGATTGATAAAATAATACGTATTAAAAATAAATAAATTTACCAGAAAAAAGGAGGACAGCAGATAAGGTACCTAGGGGAAGGAAACAAGTGAAAAGAATAGTGAATTTAGAGTCAGGAAATATTGATTTAAAATCTGTTCTCAGGTTTTAACTAGCCATGTGATCTGGGCATATTAATAAACCTGTTTGCCTCAGTTTCCTTAATTGCAAAATGAGAATAATTATTATACCATTTCCCATGATCTTCATGTGAGCATCACATGAGGTAATATTTGCAATGCGCTTAGTATAATTTCTGGCACATAGCATGTGGTGAATAAGTGCTTCTTTCCTTCCACCTTCCTTTGAGCTATTGGGGATTTTAAGGATAGAACACTCTAGAAATAGAGTTTTTTGATGTTTTGGTTAGTTTTGTTCAATTTATTTTCTTAATTTCTCTTTGTTAAAAAATGCCTTTCTGGAAGTAGGGAAGATATACATTGGGAATCTGGATATAAAAAAAAAAATTTGCTATCCTTAACTTTTCAAAGAGGACTAAAATGATATCAATATTTTGCAGTTTGTCCAACTTTGGCTGATTAGATCAACATGAATTTGGAAGTCTCTACCACACTACAGGCACAAATAGTTTTCATGAACATTTAGATTGGAAATGTTTCTAAATTTGCACATCTCACATTGTACATTTTTTTTTTTTTTGATATAGACATATCATTCTGGGCCGTCCTATGCCAGTATCTCCAGTAACACACAATTTTTTTCAAAGTTCTTCAGAGGAACCTTGAAAGTGTTCTTGTATCATTTCTTTGGACTTCCATGTGAACAATTGCCTTATCTGGGTTTTCCCTAAGCAAATTTTTTAGACAACGACATAATGTTGAAGCAATGTTGAAACACCTATGGGCAAAACCCAAAGAAAAATGGGAAGTGATCTTAAGCCCAGAAATAACTAATGGAAGAGCTCAAAAAAGAATTTTAAAATAATATAAGAAAGGAAGAAGAAAATTGGGAAAAGAAATGAAAATGAGACTAGAGAATTATGAAAAAAAATCAACAACTTGAAAAAAGATAACAACAGTTTAAAAGTGGACTTGACCAACTAGAAAAAGAGACACAAAAATTTAATTAAAAACACAACTTCTTAAAAAATGCAATTTTCCAAATGGCAAAGGAAAGACAAAAGCTCATTGAGGAAAATAATGCCTTAAAAGTTAGTATTGAGCAAATGGAGGATATTGACTCCATAAGATATCAAGAATCAATTAATCACATTTAAAAGGATGGAAAAAAAATTCACCTAAAATATGTTTTTAAAAAATAGACAGGAGAGAGAATGTCAGAATCATTAGACTACTGGAAAGATAAAAAAGGAGGAATGGACAACATCTTTTAGAAATTATCAAGGAAAGTTACCATGATATCCTGGAACCAGAGGACAAAATAGACATTGAAAGGATCCACGGAACACCTCAATAAAGAGATTCTAAAATTAAAAAATTCAAGGAAAATTAAAGCCAAATTACACAATTATCAGATCAAGGAAAAAATACTATAAGTAACCAGGAAAAAAAATAATTCAAATATTGAGGAGTCACAAGGAGAATTACACAAGACTTGGTGGCTGCAACAATAAGGAACCAGAAGTCATGGAACATAGTACAGAAGGTGAAGGATGCAGTACTATAAGCAAGTATCATCTATCTAGGGAACAAATCATGATATTTCAAGGGAAAATGGTTATTTAATAAAATAGAAGGATTTCAAACTTTTATAAGAAATCAGAAATGATAAAAAAATTTGATCTCCAATATCAAGATTCAAAAGTCTAAAAAAGTAAATAGGTAAAAGAAAACATAAGGGATTCGATTGAACTGAGATGCTTATCTTAAAAATAGTACCACTAATAGTATAACTAGCAGGAACCTATATTGAGAGAAGGCATGAATATAAAGTGAATTAAGGAATGACAATAATAATTAAGGAATGAGAAAGATGAGTACAGAGAAAAAGAGAGATAGGATGGGATAAATTTTTTTTTCACATTATGAGGCAGAAAAAAACTATTACAGTGAAGGGAAAAAAAGAGAGGGTGAGTGATGGACATCACTTGAAAATTACATCAACATTGTCTCAAAGAAGGAATAGCATACACAATCAGTTGAATATATAAATCTATCTTATCTGACAAGAAAATGGGATCAGAGATTAAGCAAAGATGAAGTAAGGAGTTGAGAGAGGAGAGGGCAGATTAGGTTAGTTAATAGAAGTAAAACTCTCCTGAGGAGGGAAACAGTGAAAGGAGATAGAGAATAAACAGGAGAAAAAATAGAATGGGGGGAAATACACAATTAGTAATCATAAAGGGAATGTGAATGAGATGAACTCGTCCATAAAATGGAAGCAAATAGCTGAGTGGATCAAAAACCATAATCATATAATATTTTGTTTACGGGAAATACACTTAAAGCAGAGATACACCCAGAAAAAGGTAAGAGGCTAGAGAAGAATTTATTATGCCTCAGCTGAAGTAAAAAAAAAAATAAAAGAAGAAGCAAGGATAGTAATCTTGATCTCAGACAAAGTAAAAACAAAAATAGATCTAATTAAAAGAGTTAAGGAATTATATATCTTACTAAAAGGTACTATAAACAATGAAGTTAATATCAATATGAAACTTATGTGCACTTAGTAGTATAGCATCAAAATACTTAGAAATTTAGTGAGTTACAAATTCACAAGCAAAGAAAAGATAGAGAGCATTATGAAAGTAAATGATATTGATTATATTCAATTACAAAGCTTTTGTACATACTAAACCAATGCAACCAAGATTAGAAGTAAAAAGATAGGAAATAATCTTTACAGTAAGTATCTCTAATAACGGTCCTGTATATCAAATATATAGAGGAGTCAAGTTTATGAGACTATAAGCCACTCTCTAATTGACAAATGGTGAAAAGATATTAACAGACAGCTTTCAGGCAAAGAAATCAAAGCTATCTATACATGTATGAAAAAGTGCTTTAAATTATTTCAGATTAATAAGGTAAATTAAAACAACTCTCAGGTACTACCTCAAAATTATTGGCTCACTTACATTTTCTAACATGACAAAAAAGGATAATGATAAATGTTGGAGATAATGTGGGAAAATTGAGATACAAATGCACTATTGGTTAAACTGCAAACTGATTCAACCACTTTGGAAAATAATTTAAAATTTATCCAAAGTTGTTATGAGCCAGAACTCTTGTACTTGAAACGAGGATTCTTACAAGTTACAAACTCAGTGGAATTGATTGATACAATGGCTACCTAGTTTAGCATGGTGATTTATAGTTCTTTAGTTCAGTACATGTACTTAGTACTTAATTTAGATCCACAAGATTCACACCTATGATAATGTAATTAGAATAGTGTATATAACTGCCAGCAGGGACTGAGAATCAGATTCATTCCATTGTTCACCTTCGTGGTGTCTGGAAGTTGAAGCATAAGTCCTTGGAATCAGAGAAATTCATTCATTCCATCTCACATCACAGTGGTGGGCCCCAGGCAAGGAAAGGAGACTGTGAAGTAGATAATAAAGAATTTGGACTTTAACACCTGGCCATTCTTGTGTTGATTACTCAACTGAAACAAATGCTGCTTCAAGACCTCCAGAAAACCAACCAGAACATTACACAAAGTGCTATAAAATCGTCCATACACTTTGATTCAGTAATAGTATTACTAAGTCTGTATCCCAAAGAGATCATAAAAAAGAGTAAATGACCTATATTTGCAAAAAATTTATAGCAACCCTTTTTGTGGTTGCCAAATATTAGAAACTGAGGGATATCTATAAATTGGGGAAAAGATAAACAAACTGCTGTATATGAATGGAATTGAATGCTATTGTACAATAAAGAATGATGACCAGGCATATTTCAGAAAAACCTGAAAAGACTTATTTGAACTTATGCAAAGTGAATTAGTCAAAAAAGCCTTTTATACAGTATTAGCAACATTGCATGATGATTAATTATGAATGACTCAGCTCTTCTCAGGAAGACAATGATCCAAGAAAAGTACATAGAACAATCCACATCCACATCAAGAACTGATAGACTCTGAATGCAGAATGAATCATACTTTTTTCCCTTACTTTATTCTCTTTTTGTTTGTTTTTCCTTTTGAACTCTTTCTTCTTTTACAACTGTGACTAATATGGAAATGTTTTACATAATATACATGAATAATCTAAACAAAATTGCCTACTGTTCTAGGAAAATGAGAAGAGAAGAGAAAAAATTTGGAACTGAACATCTTGAAAATTTCAGTGCTAAAATTTGTTTTTACATATATAATTTGGAAAAAAATAAAATACTATTAACAAAAAAAATTAGGAAAAATAATGAAAAGTCATGTACTAATTCTCCATTCACTTTAGTTTTGACTTATAGCCTTTTCAAGTTAAATAATTTATTGCAATGCAGATTTCAATATCATTTTCAGATTTGTTGAAAGCATCTGACAATGTTGCTAAAAATATCATGCTGAAAAGCATGGGGGCAAACACGAAGTCCTGCTTTAGTCCACTGGTAAGTGGAAAAGCAAAAGAACACCATCCATTGTCCAGGACTCATGCAAGTATGCTGTCATGAAACTGGCATACAATACTAATGAACTAACCAAAACTTTCCATAATTTTCTACAAGTCCTCATGACTGACAGTATCAAACATCTAAGTCAGATCAAGACAGTTGTGTGCTGTTGTGTTCCTGGCATTTTTCTTAGAGTTGTTAGCAGCAAAAACTATATGAAACATTCCTCTGCATTTCTTGAAGATTTTGTTGAGTTTTCTCACAATAAGAGCTATTTATCTTTCAGGTCTACTGGATTTCATGTTGTCCATACGAATGAGGGCATTCCACATACTGATGTTGAGTGGATTTAATTTAATTTATTTATTTTATTTTTAAACAACATTTATGGAGCATCTTTTATCTGGAAATCACTGTTCTCTGTCCCAAGGGGAGATGAAATTAGATGATCCCTGACTTCAGAGAGTTTACACTTAAGAGAGATGCTGGAGCTCATTGTGAATTGAAGGACACAAATCAAGAACTGTTCTATGAAATAGAATAGTTCAAAAACTCAGAGTTGTACAAAATCATTACAGGACCTTGAGAACAGTTTATAGGGGATAATTTAAGGAGGAAAAGAGAAACTTTTCCTTGATAGTTGTAAATAGGCAATTATTGTGGCATTCATTGGCAGATTCAATTAGTAACAATGATGATTCATATAACAAGTGAAACCCAGTGTCTAGGTTGCCTGAAGCCTTCTTTTTTATGTTTTTATTCTATCTTTTTTGTTTTTATTTTATATTTTTTTATAATTAAAGTTTTTTGTTTTCAAAACATATTTACCTTTGCAAAACTTTGTGTTCCAATTTTTCCCTCCCTCTCCTCTCCCTCTCCCCTAGATGGAAAGTAATCCAATATATGTTAAACATGTGCAATTCTTTTATGCATATAATCATAATTATTATGATGCATAAGAAAAATCAGATCAAAAAATCAAAAAATGAGAAAGAAAACAAAATGCAAGCAAACAGCAACAAAAAGAGTGAAAATACTAAGTTGTCATCCACACTCAGTCCCCACAGTCCTCTCTCTGGGGGAATATGACTCTCTTCATCAGAAGATCATTGGAATTGGCCTGAATCATCTTGTTGTTGAAGAGAATTAGAATTGAATCATATATAATCTTGTTGCCTTATACAATGATCTCTTGGTTCTATTCACTTCACTTAGCATCAATTCATGTAAGTTTCTTCAAGCCTCTCTGAAATCACCCTGCTGATTGTTATAGAACAATAATGTTGGATAACATTCATATATGATAATTTATTCAGCTGTTCTCTAACTGATGGGCATTCATTCAGTTTTGAGTTTCTTGCCATTACAAGAAGGGCTGCCACAAACATTTTTGTACATGTGGATCCCTTTCCCTTCTTTATGGTATCTTTGGGACACAGGCTCAGTAAAGACATACTGGATCAAAGGGTATGCACAATTTGATAACCCTTTCATAGTTCCAAATTGCTTTTCAGAATGGTGGAATCAGTTCACAACTCCACCAACAATGTATTAGTGTCCAGTTGTCCCATATCCCTTTCAACATCCATCATTATCTTTTCCTGTCATCTTAGCCAATCTTAGAAGTGTGAACTGGTATTTCAGGGTTGTCTTAATTTGTATGTATCCGATCAGTAGTAATTTAGAGCACCTTTTCATATAACTAGAATAGTTTCAATTTCTTTATCTGAAAATTGTCTGTTTATGTCCTTTGATCATTTAACAACTGGAAAATGGTTTGACTTCTTATAAATTGAATCAATTCTCTATATATTTTAGAAATGAGGCCTTTATTAGAACCGTTGAACGCAAATTTCCCCCAATTTATTGCTTCTCTTATAATCTTGTCTGCATTGGTTTTGTTTTTACAAAAACTCTTTAACTTAATATAAGCAAAATTATCCATTTTGCATTGAGTGGAATTAACTTTGTAAAAAATTTTTGTAAGTATTTTTGTGTTTTGACTACAGGGTGGAATTCCCATCTGCTGTGGTAAGCAGGCCAGAGTTGTATGAAGCTAACAATTTTCAGGATACCTCTTCCATCCCCTTCCTCATGCCAAGAGGTAAGGAATACAGTCATTCAAAAAGGATGCTTAGATAACCAGGCACTGCCAAGTTGCCAAGGATTGCCAAATCCTGTAGCTGCTTCATTCCAGTAAGAAGACGATATTATGACTTGGTCAACTTGTGTTCAAGGTTGCGATTACAGCTTCCGTTGTATACACACCTGCTGTTTTGACACTTCCACAGTCTTTGAATTAAGTATAAATGGTAAAATGATTTAACTATGTCTTTTGATTTCTGGTTAAATTTCATCTAAGTGAGCTAAAGTGTGGTAGTTATGGTCCTTATCATCTCTTCCAGAGTTATCACTATCACTGGTGATAAGCTGGTATGCAATGGATGACCTTGGTGTCTTTGGTGACTAAGCAAGCTCTAAGTGGTCCCCAAAACCTGCTTCACCTACTTTCATGGCTATTGGCACAGATGTTCTCATTTATCCATTTTGGCCGGCTCAAATCTTATTATGTTTGGAATATATATTCTCCTAACTAACCAAAAGGTTTGAGATCCCTTGTTTACCCTTATTCTTGTTTAGTCTTTCTGCCAAGATGTTTTACCATAGTGTGGTCACTGCTGCACTTGGTATAGCTTCTTGGAGCTACAGGTGAGAGTTGGATGAATCAGGTGAAAACCAAAGGTGCAAAGCAGCCCCCCAAAAGTCTTGGCAGCCCTCACACTAGAGGTTCTAGTATTCCCAGAATACACTCTACACCTCTAATATGAAAACATGTTGGTAACAAATATATTTTAAAGAATAATATATTTCAGTGGCATCATGATGCCATGGTCTTGGCACGTGAATGATTAGGGTGTATTTAAAGTTTTAACAGAAGTGGAGAGACAAAATGTAATGAAAAGGACAATGGCATCCCTGAAGGAGACTGAATTAAAATCTAGGTTTATCTATCTATACCTTTTGTGATTTTGGAAGAGTCACTTAACTCTGGGAAATCAGAATCTTCATCTATAAAGTGAAAGGATTGGGCTGGATGAGCTCTCATTTTCCTTCTAGTTTTAAATCTCAAACCCAAGGAAATAAAGAAAAGAAGGACTAATAAAACTATTTTGAGGGAATTTCAGATTGTTAATGTGTGATAGAACAAAATTACTTTCAAGGACTGTGATTGTACCTATGTGGACACTCTCTGTGCTGATGGAGATTTCAGTACTCTCCAAACCTTAGAAAATTTTCACAAGGTCATTTGATCATCAACTTTCTGTTGATGAATGTCTTAGTTCATAACCAGAGCAGCCGTTGGGTGAAAAACACACAGCTCATAACTAAAATAGATTCTTCACATGTCCTACCCACAATCAAATCATCATATAGAGAACAGCTAAGGAATCTCAGCTATGAGAAAGAGAACAGCAACAACAATAACAACAAAAAAATACCGAGTTCACATAATCACATATTACTAAGTGGAAAGTTGCTAACACAAGAAAATTTTGGCCTCATGCTCATTTAGAGTTCAACAAAAGTGGCTAGGAAAGTTGGACTGAAAATGAGGCTGGAAAAGCACCAAGGGAGGCCGAACACTCCTCATAAATGTGTCTGATTGCACTCATGAGAAGAGCCACTTCAGGTGCAAGCTAATGATTGCAAAAATCAGGTATCATGAGAATTAGGAGATAAAGAAAAAAGGAGAGGAAAGTCTCCTTATTTTTTGAGGACAGGTGCCTGGGGAAAAGAACAAAAAGTCCCGAAATTGGTTTGGGTTCAGCTACCTCTGTTCACTCTCTTATCTCTGATTTAGCTTAGCTGAAGTGATAATCAAAAGCCAAATTAAAACCACAGTATTTCCTCTGAACTAAAAACCTAGAAGAGCTAGCAAAATTGGAGCAGACAAGGCATCCTATCTCTTCTTCAGGATTTCTGTGCATGTGGCCTTGGCTTTTGAAACAGGGTGATACTTTGACAGCTTGAAAATATACTGAATCTGTTGGAAGACACCTATTCTGTGGAAAGCATCTTACTGCTCACATCCTATACAGCTTCTGTAGCAGCCCCCTTACCAGCACGGATAAGGCTGGGCTTTTTGGATCCATGCAAATCACCATTGAATGTAGTTGGCATTGTTTGCTTGGCATAATGCACCTCAGGTGATGTAAATTATTTGTCAAGAATGTTTGGCTAAGGATATAATGCTCTACGTAATAGCCATGGATTTTCTTGTTTCCAGATTCCTAAAATCTTTATTTTACAGCTATGTTATACTGATGGCATATACCACAGGAATATCTGAGTGAATAGTGCTCAAAACATTTTCAATATGATAAATTTAAAAAATCTAATTTTGGAAATTTCCAAATAGTGAAGTATAAAATTAAGAATAGAATAGAGGTTTTTGTCTTGCTATTTAAGTAACCTGAACTTTAGTATCTTAGAAATTCTACTGAATTATAAGAAAAAAAAAGAACAACAGAAGAACAAGTAAGCAAAGAGAGCTAGGTCTGAAGGGTGATGAAAAGTAATAGGCATCCAAAGTCTTGAAAGTAAAATTAACTAGAAACATGGGAATCTCAATTTTTTTTTTCAAAATAAAGAAGGAAAAATCTGGTAATGGTGGGAGTAAAAAATTGGTTCAGTCTTAAAAATATCTATGAAATAAAATATGCAGTTATGTGTGTGAGTACACATACATGCACATATAATTTTATACTTGTATGTCTTTTGGCCTGCTTAATAGACTAATTCTCTTTTTCCCTCTTCATTTCTTTCTTGCTCTTCCCCACACAATACTCTTTGGTGTGTGTGTGAGTGTGTGTGTGTGTGTGTGTGTGTGTGAGCTAATCATGTAAATATCTCGAGTGCTGGACCTGAAGTTAGAAAGAATAGTTCAAATCCTGCCTCAAATGTTTTCAAATTGTGTGTCTTAGAATCCTCATCTATAAAATGGACATAATAATCGCACCTCTCTCCGAGGAATGGTGAAAAGATCAAATCACATAGTATTTATAAAGTGCTTTGCAAACTTAAATGTGTGTACAAATACATACATATGTGTGGGCATATATGTATTTATTTATCTGGAAGAGAGAGGGAGAGGAAGAGAGAGGAATAGAGAAAAAGTGATATTTTTCAGTTGCTCTAAATTTTGACATCCTCTTACTCCCACTGTCACACACTAAGCATAGTGAAAATGCATCATATCCAGTTTCAAATTTGCTTCCTTGGGCCTGTGTTATGTCTACAAAATACCTGTATTTTTAAGCATACTGCATTTTTTAACTCCAGATTTTCTTTTTAATCACTAGCACAAGAACACCACATCCCTTTGGTCACTAAGCACCTGAATTATTCAAGATTAGTGTGACATATATAAGGAGATTGGTTTGATGTAGCTAGAGCAAGGACAGGACAGTCACTGCTCACATAATAGTAACTTCCTTCCAGAGGTTTCAGGTTCCTTTTCCACAATATGAAAAAACCCATTAATCACTACCCAAAGGGGAAAGTCAGGGTGTCAATGAATCTCTGAAATATTAAGATGCCAGGAAGGCTCTAGCTAATGAACTGGAATTAAACATCAGAATAAGAACCTGAAGTAGATTTCTTAGAAATTCTTCTGCTTCACAGTCAACTCACCCACAGGCAAAAGGACCAAGCACTCTCCTTAATATTGGCCCTCATTCTTAATTTTTAATAACAGCTGTTAGGATTCACTACAAAATAATAATAATAATAATAATAATAATAATAATAATAATAAATACTGATACAATTATAGAATGCCTTCATCATTCTAAGGCATTCTGGCAATCTTAACTCCATTTTATAAATCTTGCCCAAATGTAGAGTAAGGATTTGCACCTAGGTTTTCTGAACAGCTCCATCATATATTCTATCACACCACTAGACTTGCAGAATATGGTTATATTTTCAGGGTCAGGTCATTTTCTTCAATTCAGCAAATATTAACTTTATAATCCTAAAGAACCTTAGACATAAACTAGTAGAAATGTCCTAATTTTTAAGATGAAGTAAGCAAGTTCAGAGATAGGAAGTTATTTCATTAATGTTGTATAGGTTCAGATTTAACAAGTACTTTGATTCCAAATCCAAAATTCTTTCCATTATACCAGGATATTCCAATGTAAGGCAATTCAATTTGGTTTCACAAAATATCACCAGTATTGTCTATTAGGAGCAGCATCCATTTTTAGGCATTGGTGGAAACTGGAAATTTCCATTACAAATGGTATCAGTTGGACTTAGCCCTGGAAAGAAAATAAAAGAATGTTTGGTTGTTGTGGTCTAGACCCCTGTCTTCATTCATGTGGGAAATTTCTTTCACACATTTGAAACTAAGCCCCTATGTGTTTAGAGTTTGCTGGAGCCATTGACAGAGAACCAATTATTAAAATTTCAATAAATGCTTGGAAATCAGCAAATGCTGCACATCACAGCTTGACTTATTTTATTGCTTGTCTAAACTTAAGAAAGTGATATAAATATGTTAATAGCATATTATATATATATCTGCTTCCTGTTAGCCCATTCTTTTAACTCTGCCCCAGAGCTAGTTGTTAAATATTTAAATAAGTATAAATAAATGTTAAATATTGTTAAATCTCTGCCTCCATTGTCCAGTAAGTGGTTAAGTGACTTGTTAACACCATACACACTGTCTTTGTCAGACAAAGCATTTGAATCCAGGTCTACTTTGTTGAAAGTTCAGTCCTCTCTGCTTTTATATATCTTTCTACTTGTCTATTTGCCTACTTGTCTACCTACTTTATCTATCTATCTATCTATCTATCTATCTATCTATCTATCTGTCTATTTGTCTACTTATCTATCTAACTATTCACCTACACAAATAATCATAATACATATGTTCCCTGATGATTAAATTAAAAAGTGTGCAAAACAAGTTCTATGTAAAGAATAAGAAATGCAAGGTTCTTATTCCCATTCAAGATTAGGGAATGTTTCATGGAGCTTAAATAAGATAAAACGTCATTTTAAGGATTATGGACAAGTCCTAGCAGAAACCAATAATTATATATGGTTTATACATGAGATAGAGATGTTACTGTTATTATTTCTTTTTAGGAAGCGTAAACTATAAATGGAGTACCATATGGAATGGAAAGGTAGACCCAGCTCTGCCAGGACCTAGAATCATCTTGCCAGGGTTGAGCTGAATGGGGCATTTCTCCATGGTGCTCCAAGACAACAAATAGCTTTGATGCAATTCAGTTTGACAATGCAATTTGAGCCCTACTCAGAGTTAATTCAAATCTTCTTTGTCACATATAAACTCAGTGGGGACAATCTAACTTTAATCTCTTCATCTTTTCATTTGGGATGTTCCAAATTCATTCCCCTTGAAATGTTCTCTGAGGATCAAATTTCCAAGTGGGAGTATGGAGAAAAAAGGACTATCAAGAGTCCTTCTATTTCAATAGTATCTGCTTCCAAAATATTGGAAACTGTGGCTTCTGTGTCTGAATCATTTTGCTGCTTCCTTGACTTCAAAGTCTTAATGTGTTATTTCTGCTGCTATTTTTTTAGTTCCTACATTTCCTAATTAATTTTCAGTTAAATAATTCATTCCTTGTGTAATAAGCTCCTTTTATTGAGGCAAGACAAGACAGGGCCCTTCCAGCTAAAATCATGACTCTGACTTGACTTATGGACTGGTGCTGTTGGTCTCTTTAAAAGCAAATCTTATTTCTCCACAGACATCAATATCTGTATTTGGGATGCTGTCTGAAAGAACCTTATTATTGCTGTGTGTTGCTGACAAGTAAGGCACTAATGCCATCTATTGTAATGGAGAGTAAGTTGATTTATTGCTAGTCATAGTGAGCTAATAGGGAATGTGAAGCATGCAGATGGTAATAGCAGTTCCTAATATTAAACTTTGTGTAGTAGAAACATAGACTATAACAGATTCAAAGGACCTGAGTTCAAATCTTGTTACTTTTTACCATATAACCTTAGAGAAGTGATTCAATCCCTTTGAGTCACATTTTTAAAAAATTATTTTTAAAAATATTATTATTATTTTACCATATTATTATGAAGGGTCCATCAATTTCTAAGTCTATAATCTTCTTAGGCATCAGTAACCTAGGATATCAAGGCTATTTTGTCATGATGGGAAATACTTAACCTCATAAAACTAAAATGACTTCTAGCTACATTTTCAGCTGTGTGGTACAGTGGATAGAGTGATAGGCCTAAAGTTCAGAAAACCTGACTTCAAATCCTGCCTCAGTCAATTACCAGTTTTAAGATTCTGAATAAGCATTTAATCTCGGCCTACCTCAGTTTCCTCAGATGTAACATGTGGGTATTAATAGCACTAACTTCCCAGTATTGTTGTGAAGATCAAATGAGATATTATTTGTAATGTGCTTAGCATAATAAAGAGCACTTACTAAATGTTTGTTCCTTTCTTCCCCTCTTCCCCCCAGCTCAGTGTCCTACAAAAGTTCAGCTAGTCAAGAATGTTTGCTGACATGAAGGATGATGCTCTGGGACCTCATTTCTCTGAATTCAAAGAGAAGCGAGTTATCACAATCTAGCCCCTATGAAGCTTCTTACAAAGAAGCTGATTCCTATTGTTTTATGGACAAGAGCCAGCAAGACAGGCTCTGACATCTGACAATACCACAGTATTTTGACTTCAGAGGATGTCTTCATGCCATATCTTCTGAATTTAACACCAAAGAAGTGTGAAATGTTCAGCAATTTGGACAAAATGTTCATTGCATCCCACTGACTTCCTTTCCCCAGGGCTGATGAGAAATCAGAGTAGTTCTCCAAATGGCTGAGCCTTTTCTCCTCTCCTCCCTTTCCCCCCATTTTGGATAGTCCCTACTCACAGGAATCTTTAGACAAGTTCTGGGAATTCTCAAAAGTTAATATCAAATGCAGAGCTTATAACCTAGAACTCTGAGGCAAGGCTGTGGAAGTCATGCTTGGTAGTAGAATCATAACTTGGAAGGTGGCTCAGAGATGAAAGAGCCCAATGCATTTCTGAGTCATTATTTTTTCTACTATAAGAAGGCTTTACTTGAAGTCCTTCAATAATGGGGAAATCCTCACTAAATAATTTTGGGACAACTCTTATTGTTAGTAAATTCTTCTCCTTCCCATGAAATTTCTTGCATCCCACTTAATGTTATTTTTCAAATATACATAAGGATAGTTTTCGACATTCATTTTCATATGATTTTAACTCCAAATTTTTCCCTCTCTTTATCCGCCCATACCTCTCTCCGTAAGACAGCAGCCAATCTCTATGTACAGTTTTATAGCTTTTGAGGCACAGTTCCAAATTGCTTTCCAGAATGGTTGAATTCACAAAACCACCAAAAATGTATTAGTTTTTCAATTTTCCCACATCTTCTTCTGTAGAGGGCCACAGATAGTGGGGAACTCTGGGTGAGGTATAAGACCCTTCAGCCCAGAGAGAACCTGCTAACAATGTCTAGTTCAGCTCTCCATCTTCCCTAAAGTCTCTTAGTTTTCCTAAGAAGTCAGGGGGTGGTGACAACCTGTGTTGTGATTGAAGCAGAGTCATACCATGTGGGACAGAGCAGTATTGTTTTGCTTATATAAGGGTAATAGGGTATATAAGGGTGAAAGAACTTGGAATAAACAGACTCCATATTCCACTCCATATTGGGAGTCTTGCCTCATAACACCTCTACTAAGACGGTATATTTTAACCACTCCACCATGGGAGGTCTTGCATGCTTTCTAGAGCTTTTGTCACCCCAATTTGGGGGCTCTAGAAAGCAGGACATAACATTCTTCAACATTTATCATTTTCCTTTTCTATTATATTAGCCAATCTGAATTGTTTTTAATTCATATTTCTCTAATCAATAGTGATTTAGAGGATTTTTATATGGCTATAGCTTTAATTCCTTCATCTGAAAGCTGGCTCTTCATATCTTTTGACCATTTCTGAAATGAGGAGTGATTTGTATTCTTATAAATTTGATTCAGTTCTCTATATATTTGAGAAATGAGACCTTTATCAGGAAAAAAGGGCTATAAAATTTGCTTCCTATTTTTTTGCTTTCTAGCTAATCATGGTTCTGCTGGTTTTGTTTGTGTAAAAATGTTTAAATTTAATGTAATCAAAATTTCCCATTTTGCATTTCATAATGTTCTCTTATCTCATAATTGGTCATAAATTCTTTTCTACCAGGTAAACTATTCCTTGATCCCCTAATTTGCTTATGACATCATCTTTTATGTTTAAATCATCTATCCATTTGGCCTTATATTGGTATGAGGTGCAAGATGTTGGTCTATATTTAATTTCTGTCATAATGCTTACCAGTTTTTCTAAAAGTTTTAGTCAAATAGTGAATTATTATTCCAAAGCTGGAGTCTTTGTGTTTATCAAATAGTAGATTATTATGGTAGATACATTAATCAATAATGTATCTTGTGCATTTAACTTTTGCATTAATCCACCACTTTATTTCTTAGGCACTACAGCTAGTTTTGATGATTGATACTTTATAATAGTTTTTAGATCTGGTATAGCTGTAGTCTACTTTCCTTTATCTTTCATTAGTTCATTTGATATTCTTAAACATTTGTTCTTCAAATTAATTTTGTTATCACTTTTTCTACCTCTAGAAAATAATTTTTGGCAGTGATTCATATGGAATTTAATAAGTAAATTAATTTAGGTAAAATCATCATATAATCTTATTAGTTTACCTATGAGCAATTGATATTTTCCTAGTTTTTTAGATCAGATTTTATTTGTGTGAAAAGTGTTTTGTAATTGTGTTCATATAATTCCTCAGTTTACCTAGTAATTAGCCTTTCAAATATTTTACATTATCTACAGTTATTTTGAATGGAATTTCTCTATTTCTTATTCCCAGACTTTGTTAGTAAGGTAGAGAAATACTAATGATTTATGTGAGTTTATTTTAAATCCTGTAACTTTGCTAAAGTTGATCATTTCAAGTAGTTTTTAAATCGATTAACTAGGATTCTCCAATTTTGCCATCACATCATCTGCATAGAATGTAGTTTTATTTCCTCATTGATTTTTCTATTTCCTTCACTTATTTCTAAAGGTAACTTTCACTTTTTTTTTCACTTATTGCTAAAGGTAATAATATTAATCTGAGAGAATTCTATAGTGGAATAGTACAGGCAATTATTCTTTGCCCTTTTCTATTCAATATTTTAATCAATTATTTGAAAGAAAATTAAATTTATTATAAGATTTAGAGATAACAAGAAATTGGGAAGGGTAATTTTAAGAAAAAGATTCATTTAACTATTGTGTGCAAATATTTTACTAGGTTGAAATAGACCTTGACCTCAATAAGTTTAAATCTTACTGTGGTAATGAAGAGACTTGTACACAGATAAGTAAAGACAAAACAAAGTTTGTTTGGAGGACAAAATATGATCCATCACCTTCAAATCCTGGGCTCACACAGATTATATTTGCTCTTTAAGACTTTTCTAAAAGCCCTCTTTCATAATTTATAATTCTACCTTATTTTTATGAGTAAACTCCCAGATAATCTTCAAATATAGCTTATCTTTATGAATGTATGTAAGAGGATCCTTTTTCCTTTACATCCAGTCTAAGTGTCCTAGTAAACCTTTGTACATCAACAGATTGTTAGCAACTATAACATTTACAACTTATCAAACATAGATTTTGTTTGTTAGCTAATTCTCAATTTAGAAAGTAATTCTTTTCAGAAATATTTGGATGGAGTGATACACAAGTGAATTTGAAGGCAATCTTCAATATCAACACACACAATACAATGCATATACTTTAAAACAATTCAGTTCAATGCAAATTATAGGACACATATTTAGTAAGGGACTATTATGATCAGAGCATTGTTTGGTCATTAGGGGAAATAATTAAGATAATCATGATTTGATACTTGCATTCCTGAGACTTGCTGTTATGTGGGGAAAAAAAGTTTAAAAAAACTCCAGAAACAAAGAAAACAACATACAATAATATACATATATGAGACACATGAAAAACAAAGTGTTCCATAAAGTCTAGGGGAAGAGAGCATTATCAATAGAGGGGCAAACTTCATGGAGGATGTACCATTCAGTTTTAAAAGCATTAAGATATGAATAGAGGTTTAACAGAAAAAAAAAGATAAAGGTGTATTTTTTTTAAACATAGAGAACAAGACTAAAAATATTGAAAGGTATAAGAACAGAGAATTAGAAAGTTAAAGAGTAGCACTTTTCTCTCTCTAAAGTAGAGAGAAAACACCAGAAATGAGAAAGGTAGCAGAAGAATAAGACATTAGTACCTCCCTAGGAAGGCATGAAAATCATTTGAAGTCTCTTTTGCTGTTCATTAGAGGAAGATACTGAGTCTTCATTATATTCAACTCATGACTCTGTAAGATAATCCTATATCTTATGAAATATATTCTAACATTAAAATATATACATTTATATAAACTCATATTTTTAAAATAACTTTTTATGATAGAACCCATGCCAGGGTAATTTTTTTTTACAGCATTATCCCTTGCATTCACTTTATATAAACTCATATTAAAAAGAATGATTTATTGTATTGTTTTCCCCAATTTATATCTGTGGCTTACATTCTCTTAACCTAATCCCAATCCTGGTAAAAGAGAATTTAATATTTTTAAGAGTTACTGGGTCCTCATTGCACAGAATTTATAAAAATTAAAGATTTTTAAAATTTCCAGTTTTTTTAGGAAACAGAATAAGCCTATCTGATTAGAACTTAGGTTTTTTTTTTTTGTTTTGTTTTGTTTTGTTTCACTTTGCTTTGCTTTTTTTTTTTTTTTTTGGTAGCAGGATAGGCCTGCAATTTCATTGGTGTCAGAAAACTTTACCAATACAGATAAACAATTATACTATATTTTATAATCTTAACTTGTTTATTGTGGCATTTAAATATTGTAGTTGTTCAACAAATATCGTTGACTTGAACTGAAGATTTAGAAGTCTCCAAGACTCCTGTTTTACACACTAACACTATTGGAGCTGCTCTCACTAGACAATGCCCTTCTGTTGGGTTAAAAAAGCCTGTATTTTCCCCAATTGTAATTCCTTTCTGCTATCTGATTGCTTTTTGGCTGATAGATCATGTCTTAATATTGAATTTCTAGACTCTCTGGGTGTAACCTTGGCTGCCATCATACCCCATTTGGGGCCCTGAAGCTGGGCCCTGCCTCTCATTTGCCTGGGTCAATCTGCATTCTGAGGCCCAGTGGAAGCCTTTGTGGCATTTTGGACATAGGGTTTTAGGTCTTCTCTCACCCTGTCTTCTCACTCTATCTCCATATCTACACTGGGCTCTCAGATGTCCTATTTTTTCCACATTGAAAACATCGACAACTCTCTCTAGAAGTCCCTTGCCAAGAGAGACCCTGTCTTTCCATTTTATCATAGTCTGCAAAGGGTTCATTGGGACCTTGCTCTATTTTAATGAAGGCTTTACCTTCATCTTTCCCTGGGAGGGAACCCCAAGCTTTTATTGCAGCAGTAGCAATTTGTTCATATGTTGCTATGGGGTCATTAGTCTGTGCTGAATTGTCTGCGTACTGATCTTCACCTGTTAGTTGATCAAAAGTGACTTGTATATTGATTCCAGTTTGCTTATTGCATTGGGCTTGTATCCTGTATAATTCACTAGGCTCCAAAAGCTACAACAAGTTTTGTACAGGTTCTAAATATGTCCTTGCTATGGATCTCCAATCACTAGGGGTTAAAATTTCATAAGCCAAACTATCTAGTAACTGTTGGAATCTTTACTAACTGCTAACTAATTAAAGTTGATCTAATCTTACAAGAAGATTTTGGCCAGAACCTGAAACAAGGTACTAAGTAGAACTAATTAATACAAGGCTTGTGTTCACACCTTTACTCATTGGAGTCCACAAGTATGCTAGCTTCACAAAGTACACTTTCTAACTTCAAGGGAGTCCACACCTCCCTTAAAGCTCTTTGGGCCAGAGAGCACTATGGGAGAAAACCCATAATCCCATTCTCTCAGAAGATTCACATATAAGGCGAGACAGCCATTCCAGAATACATTTTTTCCTCTTGGCTGGCTGGTCGCAGAAGAGAGTTCAGCTGGACTCGAGAGGAGCGACTCTGGTGGCAGACGAAGGGTTTTCAGAGGATATAGCTACGAGTGGAGAGTTCAGTGGACAACCAGATTCATCTTCACCTCACACCACTGTAGTTGGTGGCTGGGCTCCCCAGAAGGAGACAAGAGAGACATTCCATCTCTGTGTTGGTTGGAGGCTGAAGAAAGCAGAGGCAGAGGCTGAAGGCCAGAACCTTTGGATTTGGAGATATTTGAAGGTCTCTAAGCCTCTAAGCCCTGTGTTTTGAGAAGAACAAGAACTCCAACATTTGAACTCATAACAAGTAACATCTTAACATAAGATGATGTAGCCCCATAAAGAGTGCAACCTTTTCTCAAATCCTTAATTTTTTCCAAATCAAAAGGAGTGTATCTTCTCCTTTTTTGACCTGAAGAGTCAATCTCTTCAATCACAGGGTATGCATTTATATTTAAATCAGATATATCCTGTTCTTCATTTTTTGCCTTAACCAGTGCTTTTTGTAATCTTGCCATAGGCTGCTTCATAGGTGCTGCTGATTGTGTCACTGCTTCTCCCCCTTCTTCTTCTCCCTCCATCCATGAAGATTTAATTGAGGGAAGTAGGTGAGAGGATGGAAAATGCTCCTGCTGTGAAGTGCCATACTCAGAATTGTATTTAACTCCATTCTCATCTGATTCTTCATCCTTTTCACCTAGTTTATTTGGCTCCTCCCCCTCCTGCTCTTTCTTCTTATAACTTATATAGTTTCCTAAAGCCAGTTGCATTAAATTATATGTATTAAGTGTGTCTTTGGAAATTGAGTTAGGTTCATTTTCATTGTAGATAATTGTTCTCCTACTAGTAGTAGGATTGTTCTCCTACTAATTCCCACTCCTCTAGATTCAATTCTTTTTCCATAGAGAACAAAGGAGATGTGTACTGTATAGTTTCTAAAAGTTCAGTGATCTGCTCCCAAATTATAATCAAACCTTGGTTCTTCATAAGTCTGACAATGCTCTCTATATATTTTCCTTAAATTGGAAAAGAAGGCTATTTTCTAAACATCTGTCCCATTTTAGCTGAAATTCTACTTTAGCTCTTAAACAAAGCTTCCTTGTCTAATTTTGTACTCACCCTAATTTCTGGGTTGAGGAGACTTTTCCACTGAAATCAGGATCAGAGACTTTTCCACTGAAATCAGGGGAGGTTTCTCCATTGAAATCAGAATTGGAGGTTTTTCCACTGAAATCAGTATTGTGTCTGCCCCACACTGGGTGTCAAGATGGAATAGTCTTCTCTAAAATGTAATCTTTGGGAGTATGTTTCTTGGGGGGGCTTCTGGGAGCAGCCTTCCTTTCAGTTCAGTGTAATTACCCCAAATGCAGCCAGGAGTTAAAGTCCAAATCCTTTATTGTCTCCTTCAACGTCTTGTCTCCTTCCCTGGGCCCAGTTAGCTTTCTTAGAGGCCTATCTCTCTCCTCGGTTCCAAGAGCTCCTGCTACTAGTCCTTTGCCTCTGCCAACTTCTGCCTCTAGGTTGCTCCAAATGTCTCTGAATCCAAAAGTTTGTACTTCAGTCTTTAGTCATCACAAAGGTGGAAAGGTATGAATCTGTCTTCTCCTTCAAGAGCTTCTAGTGGGCTTGTGTGTCTGGCTCTGAGAGCTTCTTGCTTATATGCTGTATACTGAGTATACATCAATCATTTTAACACTAGGAAACCATTATTTGTTATAGGATTAAATCAATGCTAAACTAGATTTAATCACTGTCTCCTCAATTCCACTTATTTAGCTCCTTGTAAGAATCCTAACACAACGCCAGCTTAATTTTCCCCAAAATACATGAAATTTTTTCAGACATTACCATGCTTATATGCATCAAAATTCTTTTTATCACATAAAAATTCTGATCCAAATTCCTTGATCTATTACTCAAGGTCTTCCTGAATAATTAAGTTGTATAGGTTAGACATTTTGTTATTATTATTGTTTAGTTGTTTCAGTCATATCCATCTCTTCATGACCCTACTTACAGTTTTCTTGGCAAAGATACTGGACTGGTTTGCCATTTTATAAGTGAAGAAACTGAGGCAAACAAGATTAGATGACTTGTCCATAGCTAGTCAGTGTTTAAGGTCATATTTGACTCAGCACTTCTGGATTTCAGGCCTGGTACTCCACTTGTTGCACCACCTAACTACCTTCCAGGTTATGTAAGTAATATTTGTCAGAAGTAGGCTAACATCCCAGATATTCTGACTCTGAAGCTAGCTCTATAATCTTTATAAAATGTTGTCTTTCAGTCTAATAATGTTGGGGACTTGAGGGAAATAAAGTTATACAGAAGCCTTGAATGCCTGGCCAAAGATCATGGATTTAAATTTGTAGGCAATGAAGAATTTTTAAACACTTATGAGCATGGTAATCATAGGAAAATGGCATATGTCTTAGAAAAATTATGCTAGTATAGATGTGCAGGATGAAGAGAAAATGTGAGAGACTTCTAGAGTCTTCGGTTTAAGTCAATATTTGTTAAAGAACTATTGTAGTAAGTTCAAATCCTGGACTTGATGATTGAAATAATATAGCTCTTTCCACTAGGAAATTTGCAATTCAATGTGGAAAAGATGTATACAAATAAGTGGGCCAGCCACTTAACCTCCCTTTGGGCTCAATTTCTCCATCTGTAAGATTAATGAGTTGTACTAAATAGCTTCTGTGATGCCTTCCTATTCTGTATCTATGATTCTCATAGGTATAGATATAGAAGGAACAGAAATAAAGGAGATATCTAGGAAATTAACCTAAAAGATCTAAAAGATGAAGAGATTAGTTTCCTCTGCTTCAAAGACAAATAAGCTCTTATGGATTGCAATAAAGCAACTTACAGAATCAATAAGAGTGGAATCCTTGAACTCTTCAAAATCAGTCTATCATATTCTGAAAAACAATGAAAACATTCAATAGTGAGATTGCAGTTACTCAAATGCATTTGGTTCTGGGTCTTTTGAATGCCATAAAATCCTCAAAAACACTCTACATATCCATCATTATCATCTAAAGCACAATAATTCACTATGCACAGGCATCATTCCTGGCATAGAGGGGAAAAGCCAAAAATTTCCATTTATAGAAAAAGCTAAGGAACCAAGCAATCATATTGATGACTTCTCTAAAAGGCTACCTGGTTAAATGTTAGTTCTTTTTCTCCAATGAAGAAGGTTAGCCTTTCTTCTAAAATAACTTCAGAGAACTATGAAACTGAAAAATACTAACTGATCATAGGGCTTCAAAGCCTAATTCAACAGGATCCACTTTACTTGATTTGGGCAATTTAACCAGTTTAAAGATGAATTTACCTCATTTGCCAGAACAGTTTCTTGCTGTGGCTTTGCCTGAAAATGGAGAGTTTAGGAGGGGGAAGATAAGGTAGGAAATAGGAAATGAAAATCAATGTTAGCATGAGGCAGGACACATCATCCTAACATAGGCCATACTCACAAAGTAAAATTTAAAGGTATTTCAGTGCTGAATGAGGCCTATTGGAGGGTTGTTACAAGTGGAGAAAAGAATCAGCCAATTTATCATTGTTGTAATCATTCTCCCCATAAAGAAGAGTACAGCTGCTTTTTCTAATGAAATAACCCCTTCTTCTTGCCTTAATCAGCTGATTGAATCCTCTTCAAGGATTAAATAATAATAGAAGCAAAAAAATCAGCATTTTTTAAAAATCATCAAGGATTGCAGAGATGATAAAGATAGCATTCAATTTTCTAGAAACCTACTATTTCTATTTCTATGTTAACTTTTATATCCTGGAATTTCTTTTATTGTAATGATAATAAAATAATAGCTCAAAATTATATATTTTTTGGCTTATAAAACCACACAACTTTATTCATGCACCTTGTAGCAACATTAGGTTTTTATTTTTAATGTTTTTTGGGGGGGAGGGGAAGAGGGAAGTGAAAGGGAAAAAATGGGGTTAATCCTGACCTGAGATTTTCTCATTTTAAAGGATTTTAGTTGTATTGGGGTGAAGCCAAGATGGCGAAGAATAGATAACTCTTGGTCTGAGCTCTTCCTGACTTTCTTCAGGTCAACACCAGATCAAGCCTCTGAACAGGTTCTCTGACAGAACCCACAACTATTTTCAGTGTAAAAAATTTCCAGCAGAAGATATTTTGGAAGAACTTTGGGAAAGATCTGTCTCAATTAGTTGAGAAAAGGAGGAGGTTGTAGGCCAATGCAGGCACAGCAAAGTTCAGTGAAGTAGAGGGAGATCCAGGCTGAAGAGACTTCTGTACATTGGGGGAATCTAGTAGGAGGCTCATAGCTAAAATATGGCAGCATTTGCTACTCTGTACTTGTTCAGAAAACAGTGGATCAACAGATTAACTGTCAGACCTTCAACACATCTACAGAAGGCAAATAGGGAGCCCTGAACTCCAGCATAATGAGGACTTAGCCATGGCCACCCAGAATGGGAAGGAAGCCTGAAGCACCAGCTCCAGACAGTGTAAAGCTGCTGTTGCCTGTAGAAGAAGCTTAGGACAATCTTGCCTTTGCCCTATGAGCTGACCTTAACATTTAAAAATGAGCTAAAAAGCAAAGATGCTATGACCATGGGTAGTTTCTATGGGACAGGAAAAAACAGACCTCAAACCCTGACAGCACTAAAGGCAGAACATCTCCAGATGAAGCTTCAAAAAGTGATATAAAGTGAAATAAATGAGATGAATCTTCATATTACAAGGCTCTCTTGGAAAAAATCAAAAAGGATCTTAAAAGAAAACTAAATGAAAACTAGGGAAATGAAATGAGAATTCTGGAAAAGGAAATGGATATTGTCTGAAAAAAACCACTCCCTAAAGAATAGTTTTGATGAAATGGAAGAAGATAAATAACTCCTTAAAAAACAGAATTTCAAAAATGGAAAAAAAAATACAATGAACAAAACTATTCATTTAAAAGTTCAATTGGCCAATTGCAAAAAGAGATAAAAAAGGTAACTGAAGAATATAATTCTAAATATAATTCTGAAAATTAGAATTAAACAAATGGAAGTGAATGACTCAATAACACATCAAGAATCAATCAAAAACTTTCACAAAATGAAAACAAATAGAAGAGAATGTAAAATAATTCTTCAGGGAAAAAAAAAACTGACCTGTAAAATAGATCCAGGAGAGACAATCTAAGAATTATTGGACTATCTGAAAACAATGATGGAGAAAACAAGCCTAGGCAAGATCTTTCAAGAGAACATCAAGGAAAGGTGCCCTGATGTCCCAGAAACACGGGGTAAATAGCCATAGAAAGAATCCACCAATCACTTCCAGAAAGAGAACCTAAAATGAAAACTCCAAGGAAAATTTTAGCTAAATTCCAGAATTGTCACGTCAAGGAGAAAATGCAATAAGCATCCTGAAAGAAACAATTCAAATATCAAGGAGCCAAAATCAGGATTACCCAGGATCTAACAGCTTCCACTTTAAATAATCAAAAAAACATGATATTCTGGAGGGTAAAGGAACTGGTACTGCAGCCAAGAATCAACTATTCACCAAAATCAAGCATTATCTTTCAGGGCAAAAGATAGACATTTGGTGAAATAGGGGATTTTAATTTATTTTTGATAAAAAGACCAGAGCTGAACAGAAAAGTTGATCTTCACATACAGAACTCAAGAAAAGTAAAAAAGGAAAGAAAAAAAAAACTATTTTTTTTTAAGATTGAAATGTTTACATCCCTGTGTGGGAAGATGACAGAGCTAACTCTTGAGAACTGAAGGAATTATAGTAGAAGAAGAGGGAAGGGGAAATAAAATAGGGTAGATAACATCACCTGAAGAGGCAAAAAGACTTATTAAAATTCAGAGAAAAAAGAGGGGGAATGAACATTATGTGAACCTTAATCTCATTGAATTTGGCTCGAAGAGAGAATATCAGACATATTTACTTTAATATAGAAACTTGTTTCATCTGATAGGGAAGTAAGGAGGAGAAAGGGGAAATAAAAGGGCTAACATTCTCCAATTGATAAATGGTCAAAGGATATGAACAGACAATTTTCAGAGGATGAGATTGAAACTATTACCACTCATATGAAAGAGTGTTCCAAATCATTATTGATCAGAGAAATGCAAATTAAGACAACTCTGAGATACCACTACACACCTGTCAGATTGGCTAAGATGACAGGAAAAAATAATGATGAATGTTGGAGGGGATGCAGGAAAACTGGGACACTAATGCATTGTTGGTGGAGTTGTGAACGAATCCAACCATTCTGGAGAGCAATCTGGAATTATGCCCAAAAAATTATCAAATTGTGCATACCCTTTGATCCAGCAGTGTTTCTATTGGGCTTATATCCCAAAGAAATACTAAAGAAGGGAAAGGGACCTGTATGTGCCAAAATGTTTGTAGCAGCCCTGTTTGTAGTGGCTAGAAACTGGAAAATGAATGGATGCCCATCAATTGGAGAATGGCTGGGTAAATTGTAGTATATGAATGTTATGGAATATTATTGTTCTGTAAGAAATGACCAGCAGGATGAATACAGAGAGGACTGGCGAGACTTACATGAACTGATGCTAAGTGAAATGAGCAGAACCAGGAGATCATTATACACTTCGACAACGATATTGTATGAGGACATATTTTGATGGAAGTGGATTTCTTTGACAAAGAGACCTGAGTTTCAATTGATAAATGATGGACAAAAGCAGCTACACCCAAAGAAAGAACACTGGGAAATGAATGTAAACTATCTGCATTTTTGTTTTTCTTCCCGGGTTATTTATACCTTCTGAATCCAATTCTCCCTAAGCAACAAGAGAACTGTTCGGTTCTGCAAACATATATTGTATCTAGGATATACTGCAACATATCCAACATATAAAGGACTGCTTGCCATCTAGGGGAGGGGGTGGAGGGAGGGAGGGGAAAAAAATCGGAACAGAAACGAGTGTCAATATAAAGTAATTATTAAATAAAAAGTTAAAAAAAAGAAATAAAAGGGCTAAATAATAGAAGCAAGAACAGAAGTAGAAGGAGAAAAGGACAAGAAAGGCTTAAGGGACTGTAAAAGGGAATGGCTTTTTGAGGGAGGTGGTGCTCAGAAAGAAAATATTTGTGAATAGGAAAAGGGGAAAGAAAACAAAAAAAAAGTTAGTTGGGGGAAATACAGAGTTAATAATTTTAACTGTGAATAATGTACTCTCCCATAAAACAAAAGAGAATAACAGACTGGATTAAAAAACCAGAATTCTACAATTTCTTGTTTACAAGAAACACATTTAAAGTGGAGTGATGCATATGGAGTAAAGGTAAAAAGCTGGAGCTAATACAGGGTTAGCAATCCTTATCTCAGATCAAGCAAAATCAAAAATAGATCTCATTAAAAGGATAAGGAAGGAAACTACATCTTGCTAAAGGATACTATAGATAATGAAGTAACATCAAAAATAAACAAATATGCACTAAGTGATCTAGTATCCAAGTTGCTAGAGAAGAAGTTAAGAAAACTGCAAGAAGAAATAAACAGCAAAACAAAACTAGTGGGGGACCTCAACCTTACTTTTTTTTCAAAACTAGATAAATTGAACCATAAAATAAATAACAAAGATGATAAGGAGGAAAATAGAATTTTAGAACAGTTAGGTATGACAGATCTTTAGAAGAAATTGAATGAAGATGGAAAGGAATAAACTTTTTCTCACTGGCACATTGAATCTACACAAAGATTAACAATGTGTTAGGGAACAAAATGCTCAAAATTAAATGCAGGAAGGCAGAAATAGCAAATGCATCTTTTTCAGATCACAATGCAATAAAATTACATGTAACAAAAGGCCAGTGAAAATACACCAAAAACTAATTGGAAATGAAATAATCTAATCCTAAAGAATGAGTGGGTGAAATAAGAAATCATCAACATAATTGAAAATTTCTTCCAAGAAAATAACAATACTGAGACAACATACCAAAATTTATGAGATGTAGTCAAAGTAGTTCTTAGGAGAAGTTTTAAATCTATAGATGCCTACTTGCCTAAAATTGAGAGAGAGAGGATGCATGAATTGAACATGCAACTAAAAAAGCTAGAAAAAGAATAAATTTAATCCCCCAAATAAATACCGAATTTAAAATTCTGATAATAAAAGGGGAGATTTAAAAAAAAATTAAAAGTAAGAAAGCTATTGAACTAGTAAACAAAAATAAAAATGGATTTATGGAAAAAAGCAACAAAATCAATAACCTTTTAATTCATTTATTTAGTAATAGGAAAGAAGAAAATCAAATTGTTAGTATTAAAATTGGAAAGGGTTAACTTTCCAACAATGAAGAGGACATTATAGAGATCTTAAGGAGCTATTTTGTCCAAATGTATGCTAATAAATCTCATAATCTAAGTGAAATGGATGAATAGTAACAAAAATATAGACTATCCAGAATAACAGAGGATGAAATAAATTACTTAAATAGTCCCATTTTAGAAAAATAAATTAAACAAGTTATTAATCAACTTTCTAAGAAAAAAATTCCAAGGCCAGATAGATTTACATGTGAATCCTATCAAACATTTAAAGAACAATTAATTCCAATACTATACAAACAATTTGGAAAAATAGGGGAAGGAGCCCTACCAGATTCCTTTTATGATAGATATGGTACTGATACCTAAATCAGGTAGGGTTAAAACAGAGAAAAATATTACAGAATTTTCCTAATTACAATTCCCTAATTACAAAAGAAAAATACAATTTCCCTAATGAATACCGAAGCAAAAATATTAAATAAATAAAATAGAAGCAAAGAGATTAGAGAAAGTCACGCCCTTGAAAATAAACAATGACAAGTAGGATTTATACCAGGAAAGTAGTACAATATTAGGAATTCCAATATTAGGAAACCATTAGCTTAATTAACTATATCAATAACCAAATCTGATTATCTCAACAAATGCAGGAAAAAAAAATTTGACCAAATCCAACATACATCCCTATTAAAAACATTATAAAGTATAGGAACAAATGGAATTTTCCTTAAAATAATTAACAACATCTATTTAAAAACATCAGTAAGCATTATATGTAATGGAGATAAACTAGAATCATTCCCATTTGGATCAGGGGTGAAACAAGGTTGTCACCATTACTATTTCTACTATTCAATATTGTATCAAAAATATAAGCTTCAGTAATAAGAGATTTAAAAATTAAATAAATTACAGTAGTTATTTAGGAAATCAAATTATCTCTCTTTGCAAATGATACAATGACATACTTTGAGAAGCCTAAAAAAATTACTAGAAACAATTCCAACTTTAGCAAAATTTCAGGATAAAAAATAAATCCACAGTAATCATCAGCATCTCTATGTTACCAACAAAGTCCAGTAGAAAGAGATACAAAGAGAAATTCCATTTAAAATTACTGTAGATAATTTGAAATACTTGGGAGTCTACCTGCCAGAATGTTATGAATACAATTATAAAACACTTTTCACACAAAGTCAGATTTAACTAATTGGAAGAACATCAATTGCTCTTGGGTAAGCCTAGCTAATATCATGAAAATGACAATTCTACCTAAATTAATCTATTTATTCAGTGTCATTAATAATACTCCCAAGAAATTATGTTACAGAGCTAGAAAGTTCATTTGGAGGAACAAAAGGTCAAGAGTTTCAAGGAAATTAATAAAGAAATGCAAATGAAGGTGGCCTAGGTCTGTACCAGATCGAAAACTATATTATTAAACAGTGGTCATAAAAAGCATTTCGTGTTGGCTAAGAAATAGAGTAGTCAATCAGTGGAATAGTTTAGGTTCATAAGACATGATAGTCCATAACTCTTATAATCTATTTTTTTTTTTGATAAACTCAAAGACTCCAGCTTTTGGAATAAGAACTCACTTTTTGACAAAAAATGTAGAAAATTAAAAATTAGTATGGCAGAAACTAGGCATTAACCCACATCTAATACCTTATACCAAGATAAGTTTGAAATGGGTTCATGATTTAAATTTAAAGAATGATACTATAAGCAAATTAGAATAATTAAGTGTAATATTTTTCTCTAAAATATAATCTTCTATGGGAACAGGTTTCTTGGGGACTTTCTGGAGGCAGCCAGTAATCACCACAAGTGCAGCCAGGAATTAAAGTCGAAATCCTTTATTGTCTCTGTCAAAATCTTATCTCCTTCACTTGGGGCTCAGCTAGTTTTTCTTAGAGGCCTTCTGTAGTTTTGGTAATGAGAGCTTAAGCTGCCTTCTCTGGCTTGTGAATCTCCTCGCCTGAATCCTGGCTGAGGCTCCAAGAACTTCTAGTAGGCTTCCGTCCTTTGGCCCTGAGAGCTCCTCCTTATATATACACTCTGTTAAAGGTGTGAATCTTGTGGAATTATATGAATACTAAGTACATGTAAATTAGAAAATCATTATCTCATCAATTCCACTGACTTAGCATCTTGTAAAAATCCTAACAACTAAGAATAGTTTTCCTCTCAGATCTGTGGAGAAGACAAGAATTTGTGGCCAAAGAGAACTAGAATACCTTTATAAAATACAAAAATGGATGATTTTGATTATATTAAATTAAGAGTTTTTGTTTGGGACACTGATTCTGATAACCCCTCATTTCTAAAATTTTAGAAAACTGTCTCAAATTTTTAAGAATGCAAGCCATTCTCTAATTGATAAATGGTTAAAGGATATTTTTCAGACGAAAAATTAAAACTTTTTCTAGTCATATGAAAAAGTTCTAAATTCATTATTGACCAGAGAAATGCAAATTAAGAAAACTTTGACATTTAAGAAAACTCTCAGACTGGCTAAGATGACAAGACTATATTGATGAATATTGGAGGGGAAGTGGGACACTAATATTAATACTGATCCAACCATTTCAGAGGGCAATTTGGAATGGAACTATTCCCAAAAGGCGATCAAACATGCCTTTTGATACAGCAGTGTCTCTATTGGTCCTGCATCTCAAAGAGTTCACAAAAAAAGGGAAAAGAACTCACATGTATAAAAATTTTGTAGCAATCCATTTTGTAGTAGCAAGGACCTGGAAATTGAGCTGATGCCCATCATAGAATAGCTGAATTAATTATGGCATATGAATTTTATGGAATGTTATTATTGTTCTTCAAGAAATGTTCAGCAGGATGATTTCATCAAGTCCTGTAGACAGTTACATTAATTGATGCTAATTGAATTGTGTAGTACCAAAAGAACATTGTACGCAGTAATGATTATTTGATAATCAGTTCTGATAGACATGATAGATAGAATGGCTCTTTTCAACAGTAAGGTGATTTGGACCAGTTCCATTGACCTTTTGATTGACTTATTTTTACCCAGGGAGAAGATTGTGGGGAATGAGTGTGGATCACAACATTGTATTTTCACTTTTTTATTGCAATTTGATTGCATTTTGTTTTCTTTCTTAATTATTTTTTCCTTTTTGATCAGATTTTTTTGTGCATGATAATTGTGGAAATATGTATAGAGGAACTGCACTTTAACATATACTGGATTACTTGCTATCTAGGGGAAGGGTATGAGAAAAGGAAAGGTAGGAAAAATTGGAACACAAGTTTTTCAAGGGCAAATGTTGGAAGCTATTTATGCATATGTTTTGAAAATGAAAACTTTAAAAAATAATTTTAGTTGAGAAAAATTTCTACCAGTGTTCATTAGTAACTGCTCTGCTATTTATAGTCTTCAGAAAGATTCCTGGGATTATTGGGAATAATTTGATCAAGTCTATATAGCCAGAAGAATTTAGGATTTATTGAAAGTGAGCTTGACTTTTTGATATTATATATGATCATATTATCCTGGTTTTTTTTTTTTTTTTTTTGGTGTTAAATATGGAACGTGAGGCTCAGAGAAGCTTTGACTTGTCTTGGTCACAAACCTAATGAATGTCATAGGCAATATTTAAATCCACATTATCTGAAATCCAAATTAGGTCCTCTTCATACTACATTTCAATAGCAACCAATAACATGAGACATACATGCTCCTACTATGCAAATTAGCAATGTACAACTTGTTGATAGATGATAGATTTGAAAAGAATAAATAGTGCATAGATAATTCTCTTTTTAATTAGGCATTCCTGGTCTATAAATGATTTCTTATATTCATTATTAGGGAACATAAACCAAATCTAAGTAATTGAATATTTTGGGCCATGAAGTTATCCAGAGGTGAAATTTACTCTCCCTATCAGTTGCCTACTGGAAAAAATATAAAACAAAACAGAACAGTTGAACCCAATAGTGACAGAATTAACAAGGCTTATCGTCTTCCGGCCAAGATGGTGGAGAGGCGGCACACAGCTGTGTAGCTCCATGTTTTCTCTCAAAATCCATTTCATTACAAGCCTCTGAATTAATGCTTGACTAAAAACAAACAAACAAACAAAAAAAACCAAACCCACAAATAGTTACCAAGAGAAGACATCCTTGAAATTCACCAGGAAAGGTCTGTTTTTGCTCGAGGGTGGGGATGGTTTTAGATCTGGCACAGGCTGAGGGCAGGCAGCTGAGAGCATGGCAGGCAGCTCACAGCTGAGCAGACTGGAGAGGGGGTGGGATGTGATCGCAGCCATCTCTGCGGAGGGGAGCTTTGCTACAGGATTGGATACTTTGCTCCGGCAGCAAGTCAGCAGACCAGCACAGAAGCTACAAACACCGGGGGTGAAGAATACAACCCCAAACAGCTGGAGTCTCTCGGGACCTGGCAACCTCTCCCCCACAGTGACTCAGCACATTCTCGGAGTCTTAGAGCACAGGCGCAGCACAGCCATACTAGTGCCTCACTGTTCTCCCCCCCTTTCCTCCCCATAGTCTGTAGGGGAAGGTCAGTAACACCACCCAGTCCCTCTCCCCAAAAAAGCAGATTCCATTTGGTTTTTTTTTTTCTTTTTTTCTTTGCTAGTTTGTCTTTGAATCTTCTCTGACAAAATGAGCAAAAAATTGAAAAAGACCTTAACCCTTGACAGCTTCTATTCAGATAGAGAGCAGACTCTAAACCCTGAGGAGACTAAAAACAGACTGTCCCCAGGTGAATCCCCAAAGGAGGAGATCATCTGTTCCTCAGCACAGATGAACCTCATAGAAGAAATTAAAAAGGCTCTCACAAGGGAGCTAGAAGAAAAATGGGAAAAGGAAAGGGAGGCTTGGCAAAAGAGTCTGGAGAAGTCATCCCACTCATTTAAAGACAAGAGTGGATAAGGAAATCAAATCCTTGAAAAATAGGATTAGTGAACTGGAAACAGAAAATAGCTCTCTAAAAAACAAAATTGGCGAAATAGGAAAAAACTCCATAGAACAAAAGAACTCAATGGGACAATTAGAAAAAGATATAAAAAAAAGTGAGTAAAGAAAATACCTCATTGGAAATCAGAATCAAACAAATGGAATTGAATGACTCAAGGAGACAACAAGAATCAGTCAAGCAAATCCAAAAAAATCAAACAATGGAAAAGACTGTGAAATACCTTCTGGGGAAAACAACAGACCTGGAAAATAGATCCAGGAGAGACAATCTGAGAATCATCAGACTCCCAGAAAAGCATGATGAAAAAAAAAGAGCCTGGACACTATTTTCCAGGAAATTATCAAAGAGAACTGCCCAGAAGTCATAGGAACAGAGGTTAAAATAGACATTGAAAGAATTCATCGATCCCCCACTGAAAGGGATCCTAAAATCAAAACACCAAGGAATATAGTGGCCAAATGCCAGAACCCTCAGATGAAGGAAAAAATACTGCAAGTGGCTAGAAAAACCCAATTCAAGTATCGAGGAGCCACAATGAGGATTACCCAGGATCTAGGAGCATCCACATTAAAGGATCGAAGGGCCTGGAATATGATATTCCAAAAGGCTAAGGAACTTGGGATGCAACCAAAAATAACTTACCCAGATAGAATGAGCATCTTTTTCTAGGGAAGAAGATGGACATTCAACGAAGTAAGCAAATTTCACCTATTTTTGATGAAAAAACCAGAACTTAACAAAAAGTTTGATCTACAAATATAGAACTCAAGAGAAATCTAAAAAGGTAAAGATTAATCTTGGGAACTGTATTTCTGCTATAAAGATGTATAAAGAATGCATGTATACCTTGTTGTAGAAACTAGAGGTGGAAAGGACATTGTACTAGAAAAAGGTTAAAGTGGGGGTACTACATCTCACAAAGAGGCAAAGGAAACATATTATATCTGAGAGAAAGAATGGAGGGGGAGGAATATAGTGAGGATCTTACTGCCATCACAATTGGCTTTAAGAGAAAAAATTTACACATATTCAATTTATGGTGAAACTTCTCCCACCTCATTGAAATAAGGATAAGGGGAAATTTACTTATCATAATAAGACTTATCTATCTACAACCTACAGCAAACATTATTTTTTCTTTTTTTTTATTTTTATTAAAGCTCTTCCTTTTTGAAAACATATGCAAGGGTAATTCTTCAACATTAATCCTTGCAACAACTGGTGTTGCAATTCTCTCCTTTCCTTTATCCCTTCACTTGATGGCAAGGAGTAAAGGGGAAAGTGAAAAGGTAAGGAATAAGCTAAGCAGAAGGGAAAACGGAAACGGGGAGGGAAAGGGGTAAGAGAGGGGGAGGAAATCTAAGGTGGGGGGGAGAGATACTAAAAAGGGAGGGCTGTGAGAAACAAATGGTGCTCACAAGCTTAATACTGGGAAGGAGGGTAAGGGGGAAAGAAGGGAGAAAAGCATAAACAGGGGTTAACAAAATGGCAAGTAAAAAAGAACACTGGGAAAAGAATGTGAACTATTTGCATTTTTGTTTTTCTTTCTGAGTTGTTTTTACTTTCTGAATCCAATTCTCCCTGTGCAACAAGAGAACTGCTCGGTTCTGCAAACATATATTGTATCTAGGATATACTGCAACATATTTAACATATATAGGACTGCTTGCCATCTAGGGGAGGGGGTGGAGGGAGGGAGGGGAAAAATCAGAACAGAAGCAAGTGCAAAAGATAATGTTGTAAAAAAAATTACCCGGGCATGGATTCTGTCAATATAAAGTTATTATAAAATAAAATAAAATTTTAAAAAAACACACACAAAAAAACCCAAGATGGCAAGTAATATAGAATTGGTCATTTTAACCATAAATATGAACAGGGTAAACTCCCCCATAAAGAGGAAGCAGTTAGCAGAATGGATTAAAAGTCAGAATCCTACAATATGTTGTTTACAGGAAACACACTTGAAGTGGGGAGATACATGCTGAGTAAAGGTAAAAGGTTGGAGCAAAATCTACTATGCTTCAGGTGAAGTCAAAAAAGCAGGGGTAGCCATCCTGATCTCAGATCAAGCTAAAACAAAAATTGATCTAATTAAAAGAGATAACTTGCTAAAGGGTAGCATAGATAATGAAGCAATATCAATATTAAACTTATATGCACCAAGTGGTGCAGCATCTAAATTGTTAAAAGAGAAATTAAGAGAGCTGCAAGAAGAAATAGACAGCAAAACTATAATAGTGGGAGATCTCAACCTTGCATGCTCAGAATTAGATAAATCAAACCACAAAATAAATAAGAAAGACGTCAAAGAGGTAAATAGAATACTAGAAAAGTTAGATATGATAGATCTCTGGAAAAAATGAAATGGAGACAGAAAGGAGTACACTTTCTTTTCAGCAGTTCATGGAACCTATACAAAATTGACCATATATTAGGACATAAAAACCTCAAACTCAAATGCAGTAAGGCAGAAATAGTAAATGCATCCTTTTCAGACCACGATTGCAATGAAAATTACATTCAACAAAAAGCCAGGGGAAAGTAGACCAAAAATAATTGGAAACTAAATAATCTCATACTAAAGGATGATTGGGTGAAATAACAAATCATAGACATGATTAATAATTTCACCCAAGAATGCGACAATAATGAGACATCATACAAAAATGTGTGAGATGCAGCCAAAGCGGTTATAAGGGGAATCTCATGTTTCTAGAGGCCTATCTGCATAAAATAGAGAAAGAGAAGGTCAATGAATTGGGCTTGCACCTAAAGATGCTAGAAAAGGAACAAATTAAAAAACCCCAGTCAAACACTAAACTTGAAATTCTAAAAATAAAAGGAGAAATCAATGAAATTGAAAGTAAAAAAATCTATTGGATCACTTAATAAAACTAAGAGTTGGTTCTATGAAAAAACCAACAAAATAGACCAACCCTTAGTAAATCTAATTAAACAAAGAAAAGAGGAAAATCAAATTGTTAGTCTTAAAAAGTGAAAAGGGAGAACTTGACACTAATGAAGAGGAAATGAGAGCAATAATTAGGAGTTACGTTGCCCAACTTTACGCCAATAAATTTGATAACCTTAGTGAAATGGATGACTAGCTCCAAAAATATAGGCTTCCCAGATTAACAGAGGAGGAAGTAAATTGTTAAATAGTCCCATTTCAGAAAAAGTAATAGAACAAGCTATTAATCAACTCCCGAAAAAAAAAATCCCCAGGACCAGATGGATTTACATGTGAATTCTACCAAACATTTAAAGAACAATTAACTCCAATGCTATATAAACTATTTGAAAAAAATAGGGATTGAAGAAGTCCTACCAAATTCCTTTTATGACACAGACATGGTACTGACTCCTAAACCAGATAGGCTGAAAACAGAGAAAGAAAATTATAGACCAATCTCCCTAATGAATATTGATGCTAAAATCTTAAATAAGATATTAGCAAAAAGACTACAGAAAATCATGCCCAGGATAATACACTATGACCAATTAGGATTTATACCAGGAATGCAGGGCTGGTTCAATATTAGGAAAACTATTAACATAATTGACTATATTAATAATCAAACTAACAAAAACCATATAATCATCTCAATAGAAGCAGAAAAAGCCTTTGATAAAATCCAACATCATTCCTAATAAAAACACTTGAAAGCATAGGAATAAATGGACTTTTCCTTAAAATAGTCAGGAGCATATATTTAAAACCATCAGTAAACATCACATGCAATGGTGAAAAACTGGAACCTTTCCCAGTAAGATCTGGAGGGAAGCAAGATTGCCCACTATCACCATCATTATTCAATATTGTATTAGAAACACTAGCCTCGTCCATAAGAGTGGAGAAAGAGATTAAAGGAATGAGAGTAGGTAATGAGGAAACCAAACTATCACTCTTTGCAGATGATATGATGGTATACTTAGAGAATCTTAGAGTCTCTACTAAAAACTATTAGAAATAATTCATAACTTTAGCAAAGTTGCAGGATACAAAATAAATCCCCATAAATCCTCAGTATTTTTATACATCACCAACAAAATCCAACAGCAAGAGATACAAAGAGAAATTCCATTCAAAATAACTGTCAACAGCATAAAATCTTTAGGAATCTATCTACCAAAGGAAAGTCAGGAATTATATGAGCAAAATTACAAAAAACTTTCCACACAAATAAAGTCAGACTTAAATAGTTGGAAAAATATTAAGTTCCGTTGGATTGCCCGAGCAAATATAATAGAGATGACAATACTCCCTAAACTAATCTATTTTTTTTAATGCTATACCAATCAGACTTCCAAGAAAATATTTTAATGATCTAGAAAAAAATAACAACAAAGTTCATATGGAATAATAAAATGTCGAGAATCTCAAGGGAATTAATGAAAAAAAAAATCAAATGAAGTTGACCTAGCTGTACCTGATCTAAAACTCTATTATAAAGCAGCAGTCACCAAAACTATTTGGTATTGGCCAAGAAATAGATTAGTTGATCAGTGGAATAGGTTAGGTTCACAAGACAAAATAGTCAACAATAGCAATCTAGTGTCTGACAAATCCAAAGATCCTAACTTTTGGGATAAGAATTCTTTATTTGACAAAAACTGCTGGGATAACTGGAAATTAGTATGGCAGAAATTAGGCATGGACCCACACTTAACACCGTATACCAAGATAAGATCAAAATGGGTCTGTGATTTAGGCATAAAGAAGGAGATTATAAATAAATTAGAGGAACATAGGATAGTTTACCCTTCAGACTTGTGGAGGAGGAAGAAATTTGTGAACAAAGATGAACTAGAAACCATTACTGATCACAAAATAGAAAATTTTGATTACATCAAATTAAAAAGTCTTTGTATAAACAAAACTAATGCAAACAAGATTAGAAGGGAAGCAACAAACTGGGAAAATATCTTCACAGTTAAAGGTTCTGATAAAGGCCTCATTTCCAAAATATATAGAGAACTGACTCTAATTTATAAGAAATCAAGCCATTCTCCAATTGATAAATGGTCAAAGGATATGAACAGACAATTTTAAGATGATGAAATTGAAACTTTTACCACTCATACCACTCACATCAAATCACTATTGATCACAGAAATGTAAATTAAGATAACTCTGAGATACCACTACACACTTGTCAGATTGGCTAAGATGACAGGAAAAAATAATGATGAATGTTGGAGGGGATGAGGGAAAACTGATGCATTTTTGGTGTAGTTGTGAATGAATCCAACCATTCTGGAGAGCAATCTGGAATTATGCCCCAAAAGTTATCAAACTGTGCATATCCTTTGATCCAGCAGTGCTTCTACTGGGCTTATATCTCAAAGAGATACTGAAGAAGGGAAAAGGGCCTATATGTGCCAAAATGTTTGTGGTAGCCCTGTTTTTAGTGGCTAGGAACTGGAAAATGAATGGATGCCCATCAATTGGAGAATGGCTGGGTAAATTGTGGTATATGAATGCTATGCAATATTATTGTTCTGTAAGAAATGACCCCAGGATGAATACAGTGAGGCTTGGAGAGACTTACATGAACTGATGCTAAGTGAAATGAGCAGAACCAGGAGATCATGATATACTTCAACAACAATCTGTATGAAAATGTATTCTGATGTAAATGGATTTTTTTGACAAAGAGACCTAACTCAGTTTCAATAGATCAATGATGGACAGAAGCAGCTACACCCAAAGAAAGAACACTGGGAAATGAATATAAACTGTTTGCCGTTTTGATTTTCTTCCTGGGTTATTTCTACCTTCTGAATCTAATTCTCTCTGTGCAACAGGAGATCTGTTCGGTTTTGCACACATATAGTGTATCTAGGATATACTGCGACATATTTAACATATATAGGACTGCTTGCCATCTAGGGAAGGGAGTGGAGGGAGAGAGGGGAAAAATCGGAACAGAAGTGAGTGCAAGGGATAATGTTGTAAAAAATTACCCTGGCATGGGTTCTGTCAATAAAATGTTATAAAAAATAAATTAAAAAAAAACAAGGCTTATTGTCAATCTGATCCAAATTCTTTATTATTTAATGGAAATGACATCTATATCAGACTAAGTAAAGGACATCAAGTTTCTGCTTTAAAAATTCTATTAAAATATCTTATTTATCCTTCTCTTTTTCTTTCTCTTCTGTCCCTCCCCCCTGTCTCTCTTTTCTTTTTTCTTCCCCTCACCCCCTTCCTTCTTCTCCTCTCCCCTTTTCTTTCTTGGTCTCTCTTTTCTTCCCATCCTCTGAATGTCTGCATGTATATGATATAATATTGTGAAGTGTATATATAAACATTACATGTATATATTTTATAAATGAATATACATGTATTTATGTTTATGTTTACATTAAATATTATATATATATATATATATATATATATACACATATATATGTAGTAGAGTAGATGTTTATTATGAATCTATCTAAATTTATGTCTATGTCTAGTCAGTGCCTGGGTGGCAGTTTGTAAATTATGGAACATGGAGTTAAGAAGACCTAAATTCAAATTGTATCTCAGACTCTTGAGACTTTGTCAGCTGTGGAACTCTTTGTTCATTTGTAAAATGGGGAAGAACACCTATGCAAAATGATTGTTTTTATGGATCAATGGTGATAACATATTCAGAGTACTTTCAAAATTTCAAAATTGTCTAGGAATCATGTATACTTTATATCATATATACTATATATTACTTACATTTGGCTATTTTATATTATATAATATATGCTTATTTGTACACATATATACCACATACCTACATACCCACCTATGTGTATACATATACTTTGTATACATATATATGTACATACAGATTTGTGGGTTGTTATAATTTGTATAAAACATGAGGTGTATCAATATATTACAGGTGACTAAAATCTTGTCTGATCTCCAAAGAAGTCTCAAATTCTTCCTTAAAAGGAACAGGACAAGAGACCATGGGCTTGGCCTATTTTCTCTGAAAAAGGGATATCAGAGAAGAACTATATCTATATGCCTCTTAAAAATTGCTAGTCTGTGCTTACAATGGGTTGAAAACAAACAAACAAAAAGATACAAGGGTTTCTCTTCCTGCTGTCCTTTTATAGGGACACTTTGACCAACTTGTATTTTTTCAACCAAAAAAGAGTTTAATTATATGCAGTACCATCTCAAGCAAATAGCAAATAGAAATTGGAGAAGTTAAACATATTAGAATGTACCAAAAATATACAGACTGAACAATCTCTCCATTTGAGTGGGAGATAATTCAGGCCTAATCAAGACAGAGATAGACTCCAACCTCTCCCAATGAGAAATTGTCTCAAGTATCTAGAGAGGTAAGATAGGAGCATGTTGAAAAATTGGTATCACCTACCCATCTGTAGGTTTTAGAGTCTCTCTCTCTCTCTCTCTCTCTCTCTTCACCTGTCTAAAGTTGATCATTGAGAATCTGGATCATCAAAGTTTAAAAAAAGAAGAATATCTCTCTTTCCCCAGGGTTAAACCAATTCTTCCCATCACAGAGTCACATCAGCATTTTTTTTTCACCACTTAGGAAAAACATACAAAATTGCCCAAGGGTAGTCAAAACTCAAGTTACATCTATCTATCTATCTATCTATCTATCTATCTATCTATCTATATCTGTGTATACATATTTTTATGTGTATATATACATACATACATATGTAGGTAAATGCATGCATGGGGATACACACATATAAAATATAGAAATATAACCATATATAAATTGTGTGTGTGTGTGTGTGTGTGTGGAGAGAGAGAGAGAGAGAGAGAGAGAGACAGAGAGAGACAGAGAGAGACAAAAAGAAAGGGAGGGAAAGAGAGCAACTCACAGAAAAGTGTTTACAATTTGGACCACTAAAAGGAGGGCTCATAGGATGAAGTTACTGATATAGTAAAAATGTAAAAGTGCAGTTACTTTTATTGTTATATGTTTATTTTCATATATATACAAACAATGTAAATTCTCAACTTTTCTTCTATAGAATAACTACAATTATATAAAAATTCAGGCAAAACCCTGAGTTAGATGAATTAGAATGTATTATTTTATTTTTAAACCTATATCATTCATTGAAGTCTATTGTACTTGCATCATCAGATTTAGTAGCAATTCATTAATGTGTCCAATGTAGATGACTTTCAATATGCACATACACACATAACCTTTTAACAGCTATACAATCACACACACATGCAATATACATGCCTTTCCTTAACTCCTTTTAGTAAGTTGTTTCCTATTACATTTGAATCTGGTATTTATAATATTTCTCTGATAACTCATTTTTGTGATGTATAGGATATAAATATCTTAAAACATAATCAAATGAGAGAACAGTTCAATGCTGCAGGCTGATTGTGATATAGATTACAAGAGAGTTGTATTGTAAAAATGTCGAAAGTCCCCCCATTCACAGACAAATTTTTAATTCACTATGTCAATATATTGAGTTGGGTTCTTTTAGGGTACAAGGGTAGATTTTCTTTCATACACTGATTTGTTGCTTCTTCTCTGACTATTTGCTTTTTGATCTATGTACTTCATATAAAGATAGAGTTAAGATTTTTAGAATGTGCCCTTATTTGCATAACTAAAAAGAAATTGATTTTTTTGTAATGGAAAACTGTGTTTTCATCATTCACAGTTTACTGTTTAATTTCTACTAAGCTTGGATAATTAAAGAACCACTTTCACATTTATTTTGGATGCATCTCTAGCTCTTAGTCTTACTACATTTCTTAGCTTTGTTTGAAATGTTAGGCAACATTTAAACAGGAAAAAGAACAAATCTATTTTATGATGTATTTTAAACATTCAATGGATTTTTCTTTTATATTAATACATATAGAATAATTTAATTGGTGCTTTAATGTTTTGAAGGACTTTACATATATTATCTCAGTTGACTCTGACAACAACCTTATAAGAGAGATGTTATTATTATACTCATTTTACAGGAAAAAGAAAACAAGTCTGAGACAAGTTAAGTAGCTTTCCTAGGCTGTCATAATTAATAAGTTTCTGAGGTGGGTGGGATTTTAAGTCAGGTTTTCCTGATTCTGAGTTCAGCACTTTGTCCAGGAGATAACATAGGTAGCAAATAGAAATATTTCTGTTACAAAACAATATTTTACATTCTAAATTTCTAAATAGTTTAGAATGAAATACAATTAAATAATATTTAATTGAAACTTTTTATACTTCCAATAACTATTTCTATTAAATAGCAATATTTCACATTGTTAATATTCTAAATGGCTTAGAATTAAATAAAATTAATATTTAATTGAAACATCTTAATACTTCCAATAATATTAATAACTTATATTTACATAGGATTTATTACATGCCAGGCACTGTTCTAATTGCCTTACAGTTATTAAATTACTTGATCCCCACAACCACCCTGTGAGGTAGGTGCTATTATTATCCTCATTTTATAGATGAGGAAACTGAAAAAAAAAAAAACAGAGGTTAAGTAACTTGGGCAGTATCACACAACTAATGTGTTAGGATTGGCTTTAAACTCATATCTTTCTGACTTCAGGCCCAGTGCTTTAGAAACTGCATCACCCAATTAGCTAAAATTTTAGCATTATGCTCATTTTTCTAAAAAAGAAAAATTCTTACCAACTAATTTTAAAGACTAAGACTCAGGAATACTTCATGTTCTCATTAATTTGTTCTTCTAGCTAAATTCAACAATTCTAAGAAACACCTATTGTAGAAAAGCTGCGTGTGTGTGTGTGTGTGTGTGTGTGTATGTTGTGACATGAGGTACAAAACTTATCTATAATGGTTTTCATAATGTACTTTACAGTCTTGGAAAGGAATAGAATATGTGTATAATAATCAATCAAAATAATAACATAAAACATATGCAAGAAAAGAGAGGTTATACAGTATGAAAATCGGAAGAATAGAGAAAGCTCCAAAGAGAACTTTCCCGAGGAGATGGCATTTAGATATGGCACCTTGGAGTTTAGAGAAAAGAAGAGAGAAACAAGTGAAGAATTCACAGTTGTTGCTGTTTTCCAAATGAAAATTTTTATTGTTTATTGTTGCTCATTTATCAATTTTTTAAAATTATAAAATACAATTTTCTCATAAACTGGGAAATTAACTATTTTTCTTTTAGGAAAAAAATTGTTCTATGAGTAACTAGAATTTAGGAAAAGCAACAGACTCATGAGCAAAAGGTAAAAAAGGAAGGGAGGAAATTAAAAAGAAAATTGACAGAAAAGGATAAAAAAATGGGGCTTTTGAAAATAAATTGCCTCTCATTTGTAGAGAAAAGACCTATTCCTCTAACTTTTCTCGACTTTTTAGAAAAAAACTATCAAATAATTACTAAGCTAGAACTAAAGATTAAAGGAGAGTAAATACTGATTACTTAAAGGGTAATTGTAATGAAATAAGATAATAGCCTCCTCATATTTAAAAGTTTATATAATATTTTTGACAAAGAAAATAAGACCACATAATAATATACACTTTTCTATTTAGACCTAGAACTGGCATCAACTGCCAAAATTTTTGATACTATGTATTTCAACCAAGTATAATATTTATAAATGCTGAAGTATAATATAAGCAGTTTATGACAAACATATAAGAAAAGTACTCATTTCACAGAAATAATCTAGACACAACCCATCATGGATGAGATATGGAAACTTTGCATTAGAGGTGAATCTAACATTAATACTTTGTTAGTTCAGATGGGACAACATTAGATACACTCAAGTAATTAAATAGTTAAGATAAAGACGTTTTCTTAACACAGTAAAATTATTCACAAGAAGATAGTAATGATTTAGTTTCTCTGAATGTG